>NC_053389.1:829730816-829928862 GCF_905171765.1 Bufo bufo
AGACGAGAAGCGGCTGAAAGAAGGTGTCATGGCGGTTTTATCTCTGAATAAAGATGTTGAGGAAAGTCTACATCACAGGAGACGTCACTGGATGTAACAGGTATGGTGCGGTATTCTCCTGTATATAATAATGTCCATCCATATATCTGTTTCACGGTAGGGTTGGGGGAGGAGATTGAGAATTTGGCCCACCCTGTCACATCCTGGACCCAGATTTCAGGTCCCACTGTGCGTGTTCTGAATTCTGGGGGCTCACACCCATTCACTACATTATCTGTACTCAGAGAGTTATCACTGTGTTATCTAAGGTGTTACATAGGACTGCAGGTGAATCTACTACATTATCTGTACTCAGAGAGTTATCACTGTGTTATCTGTGGTGTTACATAGGACTGCAGGGAACATCTAATACATTATCTGTACTCAGAGAATTATCACTGTGTTATCTGAGGTGTTATATAGGACTGCAGGTGACATCTACTACATTATCTGTACTCAGAGAGTTATCACTGTGTTATCTGAGGTGTTACATAGGACTGCAGGGAACATCTACTACATTATCTGTACTCAGAGAGTTATCATTGTGGTATCTGAAGTGTTACATAGGACTGCAGGGAACATCTACTTCATTATCTGTACTCAGAGAGTTATCACTGTGTTATCTGAGGTGTTACATAGGACTGCAGGGAACATCTACTACATTATCTGTACTCAGAGAGTTATCACTGTGTTATCTGAGGTATTACATAGGACTGCAGGTTACATCTACTACATTTTGTACTCAGAAAGTTATTACTGTGTTATCTGTGGTGTTACATAGGACTACAGGGAACATCTACTACATTATCTGTACTCAGAGAATTATCACTGCGTTATCTGAGGTGTTACATAGGACTGCAGGTGACATCTACTACATTATCTGTACTCAGAGAGTTATCACTGCGTTATCTGAGGTGTTACATAGGACTGCAGGGAACATCTACTACATTTCTGTACTCAGAGAGTTATCACTGTTGTATCTAAAGTGTTACATAGGACTGCAGGGAACATCTACTTCATTATCTGTACTCAGAGAGTTATCACTGTTTTATCTGAGGTGTCACATAGGACTGTAGGTGAATCTACTACATTATCTGTACTCAGAGAGTTATCACTGCGTTATCTGAGGTGTTACATAGGACTGCAGGGAACATCTACTACATTTCTGTACTCAGAGAGTTATCACTGTGTTATCTGAGGTGTCACATAGGACTGTAGGTGAATCTACTACATTATGTGTACATGGAGAGTTATCACTAATATCTGTGGTGTTACATAGGACTGCAAGTGATATACTACATTATCTGTTAAAAGGGACGTGCCCAGAGGCTGGGTGGGGGCACAATTTGTGGCTTCCCCCGGGTGCTGGCAACCCATGCTATTCCACTGTATATACCTGTTTCCGCCAAATACTGGTTGAGAGGTGCTATATACCAGTTTCCGCCAAATACTGATTGAGGGGTGCTATATACCTTCTTCCATAAAATACTGATTGAGGGGTGCTATTGCTATATACCGTTTTCCACCAAATACTAATTGAGGGCTGCAATACACCTGCTTCCACAAAATACTGATTGAGGGGTGCCATATACCTGTTTCTGCCAAATACTGATTGAGGCCTGCAATATACCTTCTTCCACAAAATCCTGATTGAGGGGTGCCATGTACCTTCTTCCACAAAATACTGATTGAGGGATGCTATTGCTATATACCTTTTTCCACCAAATACTGATTTCCACCAAATACCTGCTTCTCTTCTCTACGGACTTAGGCAGAGTATCATTTAGAAAATGACAGGCAGAGGAAGAGGCAGACCGTTCCGCAGGGATGGTAGGGGTCAGGCAGGTGCACAAGGCTGGAGCCTAAGTGGGAAGTTCGAGAAAGCACGTGTGATTTCTTCAAAGGGCGCACCAGAGTTGGTTGAGTGGCTCACTCAGCCTTCTCCTTCTTCTGCACCCTCCTCATCCTCTGTATCTGCACCCTCCTCACTCTCTGCTGTGTGCACCCCCAAAGACACCACCACCACCATAGCCCTCCACTCGAGTCAGAGGAATTATTTTCCCCATCCATTCCCAGGCCTTACCGATGCGCAGCCATTCTTGACATTGGATCAGGAAGAGGAGGAAGCAATGGCCGCCACCCAGCGGTCTGACGACAGTACCCAGTTCAGCCCAAGGATGGTGGTCCCCGCTGTTGCTGCCTACTCTGAGATCTCTAATGTCAGTGGTGGTGAAGGTGATGATGATGACATTTCAATGGACATCACGTGGATGCCCACAAGAGAGGAAGAGAAGGGGAGTTCAGAGGGAGAGACGGAGCAGCAGATAGGGAGGAGAAGGAGAAGCAGGCAGAACTCGCAGTGCACAGGAGGCTAAAGGAAGACTGCAAATGTATCTGGAGCGAGCCATCCACCATGCACGGTCGCATCTTGCGCTCCCAGGACGCCGGCACATGGCTCAGCAATGTGGGCTTTTTTTTAACATGTCAGCTGCTGATAATAGTGTTGCCATCTGCAGCCTGTGCTGTCAAAGCATATGTCGCGGTAAGCCCAACACTCACCTAGGGACGAGCGAATTAAGAAGGTACCTGGCCTCCTGTCATTGAGCCCAGTGGGAGCAACACCGTCAGAGCCCACAAAGCCACACTCCTGGCGCTCCACGTCTTGCCTCTTCTCCTTTTCCGTCTCCTCTCTCTTCCCATTTGTACTCCACTCCACCTTCCACCGTGCCGTCGTCGCGTTCATCTGGTACAAGCCAGGCTTCTGTGGCCCAAATGTGCATAAAAAAATGATATTGCCGGATAATCCTCTTGCCCAATGGCTGACCACTGGCTTGTCGGAACTGCTAGCCTGCCAACTACTGCCATATAAATTGGTGGACTCGGAGGACTTTAGAAAATTTGTGGCCATTGGCACACCACAATGGAAGGTCTCAGAAGGGCATCCCAGAGCTAAAGATGTAGCAGGAGTAACACACACACTCTTAACACAAATTTCTTAACTCATCGAGTTATCTTGAAACAAAAGCCATTGTTTAGCGCATTTAGTTGCATTTAGTTTAGATAACATGTCTCATAAAGCATGTGTGTTAACCCTGCTACATCCATATATGGCCAAGTTCAGCGGCAAGTTAATATACTGTATCTACTGTATGGCCAACAGTGTCGGTGCTAAGATACATCTGACCACAGACACGTGGTCTAGCAAATACGGGCTGGGAAGGTACATAACTTTTACTGCCCACTGGGTGAAGCTTCTGACGGCCATCAAGCATGTAACCCGTGTGTCACGGGTTTCCGAAGGTGCACTCGGTCCCCCATTTCCCACAGACCTGTTGCTTAGCTTTGGGAATGATGATCTGTGTTTGACCTCATTCCCAGGGCAGCTTTACTAGCTGGGTGGTTCCCTGCTCCTAGTCTGCCTTGAGCGCCGAGCTGATCACTCGGTGCTCGACTGGTTGGTCTGTCGGTCATGTGACGCTGGCCACATCATATGACCCTCACTCCCCACTATAAATACAGGCAGCCTGCTGGCTACAGGTTGCCTGTTAATTTCTAGGTTCCTGGCTATTTGTTGGACTACTGAATACTTACCTGATCCTGTTCCCTGACGATCCTTTGCCTTCTCCTCCTGTACTGCGCATCCGTCCTGGTATTGTGACCTCGGCTTCCACCTGACTACTCTCTTAGGACTCCTCTTGTACTTCTCTGCTCTCCTGGTATTTGACCCCGGCTTCTCCTGACCATTCTTTGCTTAATCCTTTGTACTGCGTAGCTTTCTTGATTCTGACCCGGTCCGTTCATGTTCCGTATTTTGTCTTGTATGTCTTCCCTGCACATATCCTAAGTCAGGGACTGTCATCCAGTTGTCCCCTGTCATCAGGACTCGTGAGGCAAGTAGGAAGGGCCAGGGGTGAGGGTGGAGCGCAGTGGTCACTATCCTTCCCCCTGTGTGTGTGTGGACGTGACCGTTACACCGTGGTACCCATGTGGATTTGGTGTTACCGCCACGGATTGCATGCAGGCCTTCCTCTTCTCCTCCTCCTACTCCATCCTCCGTCTCCTCTTCGGCTGACTTCTCCTTTTACACTGCTACCACCTCTTCCCCTGCACCCCCCAAGCTCCCCAGAACCTGAGACATTTCCATGCTCTGCTGCGGCTGTTGTGCCTGGAAGCCAAGAGCCACACCGGTCCTGCACTCCTTTCAGCTCTGTGGTCACAGGCGGATCAGTGGCTAACCCCGCTCAATTTGACAGTTGGTAAAGTGGTGTGCGACAACGGTGCCAATCTGCTGAGCGAACTGAAACAGGGCAAAATGACACATGCCATGCATGGCACACGTCCTGAACTTAGTCGTGCAGCGATTCGTTGCCAAATACCTCGGGGTCCAGGACGTCTTGCGGCAAGCCAGGAAAATCTGTGGTTATTTTAGAAGATCTTACACTGCCATGGCTCGCCTTGCTGACGTTCAGGGCCAACACCACTTGCCCATCAGACGTCTGATTTGTGACTGCGCGACGCGCTGTAACTCCACCTTGTATATGCTTTATAGGCTGCTCCAGCAGAAACATGCAGTTAATGACTATCTGTACGAACTCTGCGGCAGGACAGGTTCTGGGAGCTAGGTTTCTTTTCACCGCGCCAGTGGCTGCTCATGCGTGACGCAAGCAGACTTCTGCGGACATTTGATGAGATCACCAAACTGGTCAATTGCAGCCAGGTCACCATCAGTGACATCATACCTTGCGCCTTCTTTCTGGAGCGTGCATTGCGTCGTGTCATTAATCAAGCCATCGAAGAGCAGGAGCTGGAAGATGAGGAAGTCGCAATGCTGAATGAATTTCCAGGGGGGGCTACTCCATCTTAGACAAATCAGCAGGAGTCTAAAGAGGAGTCAGAGGAGGGTGGAGGCTGGGGGGAGGAGGAGGAGCAAGAAGAGCAGGCTTTAAACTTTTCGGGGATCCCTGGTGTTGTCCGTGGCTGAGGGGAGGAGACCAAGGACAACATTCTCCTGGTCGATGAGCAGGAGCCAGGGTGCTCCACCGCTAACCTAATTTAGTGCAAATGGGAGCCTTCATGCTCCAGTTTTTGAAGAGGGACCCCCCATAAAGAGTATAAAGGTCAAGGACCTGTACTGGGTGGCAACATACTTAGACCCCTGGTACAAATACAAAATGGCGGACATGTTACCAGCATCACAGAGGGCTGTCAGAATGCAGCATTTCCAGGCCTTGCTGCGAGAGATGCTGCATTCTAGTAGAGGAAATTCTATGCATACCGAAACAGGTGCGGGTACCAATCCTACCACGCCAGCAAAAAGAGGTCGGATTGAAGATGTGTTGGTCACTTCAAATATGAGATCATTCTTGCAGCCCGACTCTATACTGACAGGGAATGTCCCACAGGATTGGCGCATGGCAAATGTGGTGCCAATATTCAAAAAGGGTCCAAAAACAGAGCTGGAAACTATAGGCCGGTAAGTTTAACATCTGTTGTGGGTAAACTGTTTGAAGGTTTTCTAAGAGATTCTATCTTAGAGCATCTCAACGGAAATAAGCAAATAACGCCATATCAGCATGGCTTCATGAGGGATCGGTCATGCCCAACTAATTTAATCAGTTTCTATGAGGAGGTAAGTTTTAGACTTGAAAACGGCGAATCAATGGATGTCGTATATCTGGACTTCTCCAAAGCATTTGACATTGTACCACATAAAAGGTTAGTATATAAAATGAGAATGCTCGGACTGGGAGAAAACGTCTGTAAGTGGGTAAGTTACTGGCTGAGGGATAGAAAACAGAGGGTGGTTATTAATGGTACACACTCAGATTGGGTCACTGTCACTAGTGGGGTACCTCAGGGGTCAGTATTGGGCCCTATTCTCTTCAATATATTTATTAATGATCTCGTAGAAGGCTTGCATAGTAAAGTATCAATTTTCGCAGATGACACTAAACTGTGTAAAGTAATTAACACTGAAGAGGACAGTATACTGTATATATATACTACAGAGGACAGTATACTGTATATATACTACAGAGGACAGTATACTGTATATATATACTACAGAGGACAGTATACTGTATATATACTACAGAGGACAGTATACTGTATATACACTACAGAGGACAGTATACTGTATATATACTACAGAGGACAGTATACTACTACAGAGGGATCTGGATAGATTGGAGGCTTGGGCAGATAAGTGGCAGATGAGGTTTAACACTGATAAATGTAAGGTTATGCACATGGGAAGGAATAATGCAAGTCACCCGTACATACTAAATGGAAAAACACTCGGTAACACTGACATGGAAAAGGATCTAGGAATATTAATAAACAGAAAACTAAGCTGCAAAAACCAGTGTCAGGCAGCTGCTGCCAAGGCCAATAAGATAATGGGTTGCATCAGAAGGGGCATAGATGCCGTGATGAGAACATATTCCTACTACTTTACAAATCGCTAGTCAGACCACACATGGAGTACTGTGTACAGTTCTGGGCATCCTGTGAACAAGGCAGACATAGCAGAGCTGGAGAGGGTCCAGAGGAGGGCAACTAAAGTAATAACTGGAATGGGGCAACTACAGTACCCTGAAAGATTATCAAAATTAGGGTTATTCACTTTAGAAAAAAGACGACTGAGGGGAGATCTAATTACTATGTATAAATATATCAGGGGTCAGTACTGAGATCTATCCCATCATCTATTTATCCCCAGGACTGTGACTGTGACGAGGGGACATCCTCTGCGTCTGGAGGAAAGAAGGTTTGTACACAAACATAGAAGAGGATTCTTTACGGTAAGAGCAGTGAGACTATGGAACTCTCTGCCTGAGAAGGTGGTGATGGTGAGTACAATACAGGAATTCAAGAGGGGCCTGGATGTATTTCTGGAGTGTAATAATATTACAGGCTATAGCTACTAGAGAGGGGTCGTTGATCCAGGGATTTATTCTGATGCCTGATTGGAGTCGGGAAGGAATTTTTTATTCCCCTAAAGTGGGGAAAATTGGCTTCTACCTCACAGTTTTTTTTTTTTGCCTTCCTCTGGATCAACTTGTAGGATGACAGGCCGAACTGGATGGACAAATGTCTTTTTTCGGCCTTATGTACTATGTTACTATGTTACTAACCCGTCGACAGCCGCCTTTCGGATCCAGCCTCAGGGAATGCCTAGACCGACAGGTTTCCGACTACATCAGGTTAAGGGCCGATGTGGATGCTCTGAGAAGCAAGGAACCTCTTGACTATTTGGTGTGCAGGCTTGACATGTGGCCAGAGTTGGCACAATTTGCCATGGAACTCTTGGCTTGCCCCTCGTCGAGTGTTCTGTACGAAAGGACGTTCAGCGCAGCAGGGGGGATCGTGACCAACAAGCGCACCCGCATAGCTCATGACAGTGTGGACTACCTCACATTTTTAAAAATGAATGAGGCATGGATCTCTGAGAATTTCAACACCTGTGATCACCACGTGTAATTGAATTTCCTCATGCCAGCCCAAACATATCTGCCACCACCCAGAACAAAGAATGGTCCTTGCCTTATGCATATACAGCGGCATAAAAGGCCTGTTATGTCAGGTGAATGTCTAATGTTTGGGGCCTGTACTGGCCAACAGTTAAATTTTTATCCTGTGACCGCCTAATGTACCTCCAGCCACAGAATCCAAAGTTCTTTGCTGTCAGGTGAATGCCTATTGCCTAATTTTTGGGGCCTGTACTGGCCGACAGTTAAATTTTTTATCTTTAGCCACATAATCACACCCCTGTCTCACTCCTCTGCCTCTCATTATGGTGGCGTATGAACCACATTCTCCATAAGGACCCTCTAATGTCACAGGGTCATGTGACTGTGCCCCCCACCGCGTACTGTGCCCCCCACCCCGAACAGTGCCCCCTTATACCATGTATTGTGCCCTCTTACCACACCCTGTGCAGTGCCCCTAGTCATTCCCTGTACTGTGCCCTCTTATACTCTTTTATCCAGTCACGGTATGGCAGTGTTATCCGGTCACTGTGCAGAGGTGTTATCCGGTCACTGTATGGCGGTGGTATCCAATAACTGGATGGCCATAACTGTATCCCTTTCCCTGCCCATGCCATCCTTTTTTAACCTCCTAAGGACTTGGCCATTTTTTGCAAATCTGACCAGTGTCACTTTAAGTGCTGATAACTTTAAAAACCTTAGAATTATCCAGGCCATTCTGAGATTGTTTTTCGTCACATATTGTACTTGATGACACTGTTAAAATGAAGTAAAATAAATATAATTTATATTTATAAAAAAATACCAAATTTACCAAAAATTTGTAAAAATAATTGCACATTTCAAAGTTTCAATTTCTCTACTTCTATAATACATAGTAATACCTTCAAAAATAGTTATTACTTTACATTACCAATATGTCTACTTCATTTTGGATCATTTTGGGATGATATTTTATTTTTTGGGGATGTTACAAGGCTTAGAAGTTTAGAAGCAAATCTTGAAATTTTTCTGAAATTTTCAAAAACCCAATTTTTAGGGACCAGTTCAGGTCTGAAGTCACTTTGCGATGCTTACATAATAGAAACCACCCAAAAATGACCCCATTCTATAAACTACACCCCTCAAGTTATTCAAAACTGATTTTGCAAACGTCGTTTACCCGTTAGGTGTTCCACAAGAATAAATGGAAAATAGAGATACAATTTCAAAATGTAAATTTTTTATTGCAGATTTTCCATTTTTTTTTCCAGTTACAAAGCCAGGGTTAACAGCCTAACCAAACTCAATATTTATGGCCCTGATTCTGTAGTTTACAGAAACACCCCATATGTGGTCGTAAACCGCTGTACGGGCACACGGCAGGGCGCAGAAGGAAAAGAATGCCATACGGTTTTTGGAAGGCAGGTTTTGCCGGACTGTTTTTTTTGACACCATGTCCCATTTGAAGCCCCCCTGATGCACCCCTAGAGTAGAAATTCCATAAAAGTGACCCCATCTAAGAAACTACACCCCTCAAGGTATTCAAAATTGATTTTCCATAGTCTGAGAGCCATAATTTTTTCAGTTTTTGGGCGATTACCTTGGGTAGGGTATGATTTTTGCGGGATGAGATGATGGTTTTATTTGCAGTATTTTGGGGTGCGTGTGACTTTTTGTTCACTTGCTATTACACTTTTTGTGATGTAAGGTGACAAAAAATGGCTTATTTAGCACAGGTTTTTTTTTTTACGGTGTTCATCTCAGGGGTTAGGTCATGTGATATTTTTATATAGCCGGTCGATACGGACGCGGCGATACCTAATATATATACTTTTTTTTATTTATGTAAGTTTTACACAACAGCTTTTTTAAAACCAAAAAAATGATGTTTTAGTGTCTCCATATTCTGAGCCATAGTTTTTTTTATTTTTTGGGAGATTGTCTTAGGTAGGGGCTCATTTTTTGCGGGATGAGGTGACGGTTAGATTGGTACTATTTTGGTGGGCAAACACCTTTTTGATCACTTGCTGTTGTTCTTTTTGTGATGTAAGGTGACAATTTTTTTTTTATTTAGCACAGTTTTTATTTTTTATTTTTTACGGTGTTCATCTGAGGGGTTAGGTCATGTGATATAGAGCCAGTCGATACGGACACGGCGATACCTAATATGTATAATTTTTTTTTTATTCCCTATTTTTTACCAATTTTTTTTAACTTTATTTGGGGAAAATGACGTTTTTTTTGTTTATTTTTACTTGAATCTTTAATTTTTTGGGGGGGAAAACTTTATTTTTCAACTTTTTTTTCACTGAATTTTTTGTCCCACTTTAGGACTTGAACTTTTCGGGGTCTAATCCCCTTCACAATGCATTCCAATACTTTTGTATTGGAATGCATTGGCTGTATGAGTAATACTGTGAGTATTACTCATACAGCTTCCGGCCTGTGAGATCCAGGGGGCTGGATCTCACAGGCACGTCACAGGAAGGCAGCGGCGATGCCTCAGGAAGGCATTGCGCTGCCTTCCATGCCATCGAGTCCCCCCTACAGCTGCATGGGGACCCGATGGCACCGCCGATCGCCGCCGCAAACCTCAGGTAAAGCCGCAAACCGCAGGTCTGAATTGACCCGATACATGACCCCCCCGGCATTGTGACAGGATGCCCGCTGAATGATTTTAGCGGACATCCTAGTCCTATTAACCCCCGCCGCAATCTAGTTTTAAAGTTATGACGTACTGGTACATTATGGGTCCTTAAGTACTCGGGAAACATGCCGTACCAGTACGTCATAAGTCCTTAAGGGGTTAAACCTGGCATGAGCGGGAAAAATATGCAAATTGCGGTGCTAAGGACTTTTGCGCCACAATCTGTGTCAGAAATACGACTAACATAGATGTATTTCTATATAATAAATGACCACCTTATTGTATTATCATTCGGGGGTAGGGCTAATATCCTTAGTTTATATAGATTCTAGTGTATTATACTGGGCCCTGTATTTCCCAGTAGAAATTGATCCTTGGGAAACACAGTCCTCATCCCTGACCACCAGGACCAGGTAGCGCTCTGTCAGTACATGGCGGCCTCCCCTCTCCGCTGTGTACTGGTGCTTATACTGACACTAGAGCTGGGTTTACATCTATTTAATGTATACCAAAAACGCATGCGTTAACAGATGCCTCAGACTGATGCCGCACAGTGGCGTCCGTTCATCATACAGTTCCATGGCAGGACAAAAACGTGGAGTGCTGCACATTTGTATACATCAAACCTATAGGAAATAACATTTTTCTAGGCTCCAGCAGGGCACATTTTTGAGAGTTCCCCTTTAAGATGCATAAAATTGGAACCTGATTAAAATACATATTTTTTGTGGGAATTTTTGCCATTGACCCCCCTCTGGTATGTCACTGTCCATGTTGTGGAACTATTTGTGTACTTCTAGTAAGTGTTTGCTGGCTGCAAATCTGACTTGTAGTTTTTTCAAGTTCGCCTGCCATTAAAGTGAATGGGTCGTGAATGGGGCGTTCGCCGGCCAATGTTCGTCCATCACTAGTGCTGAAACGTCTTAATTGGCTGTCCTGTCCCACCTGATGTACAGTATGTGTATGAGGAAGGGACAGATAGTGCAGGGGGAGAAATTTGCAGTTTTTTCTACCAAAAGCTTTTCAAAGACCCCAAAGTCCTTTTAAGGTCTACTGTGTGTGTTTGACAGCAGCAGATAGTTTTATTTTATACCTATTAGTGACATATACTGTACATCATCCGCAGACTGTGTCTTTGATAATCTGGGACCCATCTAGTGTCCATAGTGTGTGGCTTTGTGTAAAAAAATACTGAACTACATAAGAAAACAGTGTCTGTATTACAAATTCTAATAATCTGGGCCTAATCTAGTGTCCATATTCTGTGGGTTTCTGTGACATATACTGTCCTGCATCCGAAAACGGTGTCTTTAGTGGACAGTAAAACAATCTGCGCCACATCTAGTGACAAAACCATTAATATGAAGAAGGTGAGCACCAAGGGACGGGGAAGTGGGTGTCATGCTGATGGTGTACGCAGAGGCCGTGGCCCTGGGTGCAATGAAACTGTGCCTGCTGCCAGTGCACCAGAAAAAATAAACATCCACCGTACCCAGCTACATGTCCAACTTAGCTGGATGGCACAGGACAACACTCTCCAAGTTGGACCAGTGCGAACAGTTGGTCAGTTGGATTGCTGAAGATAATGGTTCCAGTCGGTTAAGCACCACCCTCTCTTCCACCAAGTCCAGTCTCTGTAGCCAACAGTCTGATCAACCGAATCCTCACTCTGATCATCCTTCCTCCCACCATGGAGAGGCTTGCCAAATGAGTGTTCCCACACTCTTTCCAGCGCCACTATTACATTTGACCCTCGCGCCCAGCACGCTTGAAGAGGGACCTGAGATATTGTGCCCTGATTGCCAACCTCTTGAGCATTCACAGTCTCAAGAAGATGACGGTGGTGAACGGCAATCATTCATTCACGAGGCGGATGATGATGAGACACAGTTGTCAATCACTGAGGCTGTGGTTAGGTCAAGTCAGGAGGATGAGCAGAGTGAGGAAGTGGAAGAGGAGGTGGTTGACGATGAGGTCACTGACCAAACATGGGAAGGTGAAAAGCCGAGCGAGAACAGCAGTACAGAGGGGGAGGGATCCGCAACAGGCTGGACGAGGAAGTGGGGTTACAAAAAGTAGGCCGACCCCAAACAGGCCCGCAACTGTTACACCGAGCACCCCCATGCGTAAATCTACCTTTCCAAGGGGTAGGTCTTCTGCAGTATGGCGCTTTTTTGAGGAAAGTGCAGACGACAAAAGAGTGGTAGTTTACAACCTGTGCCATACATAAATGAGCCGGGGCGTGAACACTAGCAACTCACCAGCATGGTCCGCCACATGGCATCCAAGCACCCTAATAATTGGGCCGAACAATCTGGGTCGGTGGGTTACACCACTGCCTCCTCTTCCCCTCTGTTACGCACTGCTGGCCAATGGCCTGTCAAAGGCGCAGGCCCCGATGCCCCTCGGCCTGCACCTGGACCTCTCATTAACAGTCAGCAACAACATCCACTTCCCTGTCCAAGCGCAGTGTCCAAATGTCCATAACACAGGCATTTGAACGCAAGTGCAAATACCCACCCACCCACAGGCCATAGCACTAAATGTGCAACTTACTGGCCCTTGAAATGTTGCCATTTAGGCTTGTGGACACTGAGGCCTTCCGCAGCCTGATGTCGGCGGCCGTCCTTCAGTATGCAGTCCCCATCAGCCA
This sequence comes from Bufo bufo, assembly GCF_905171765.1. Classification (NCBI taxonomy): domain Eukaryota; kingdom Metazoa; phylum Chordata; class Amphibia; order Anura; family Bufonidae; genus Bufo; species Bufo bufo. The sequence goes on from NC_053389.1 coordinate 829,743,628, forward strand.
CTATAATTCAGAGTGTATCGTGCCCGCCTTACACCAGCATGTGTCCCAGAACATCACCGTGCCCTGACCAACACAGTTACTGGGAAGGTCCACTTCACCACGGACACATGGACAAGTGCTGGTGGCCAGGGACGCTACATTTCCCTAACCGCAGTGAGTCGTACCCTGGAATGGCACAGGGAGTGAGTCGTACCCTGGAATGGCACAGGTGCTACCCACGCCCAGGATTGCGGGCCCTACGTCCATCAGGGTCTCTGCCAGTAGCTATGTTACTGGCTCCAACCCCCACTTCTCCTCTGCCGCCTCCTCCTCCACTTCCACCTCCAGCAGCAGTCAGCCATCAGTCGCTAGCTGGAAGCAGTATAGCACTGCTGTGGGTTAGCGTAAACAGGCCGTGCTGAAGCTGATCTGCTTAGGGGACAAACAGCACACCGCCGCAGAGCTGTGGCAGGGTATAAGGGACCAGACCGAGATGTGGCTCTCGGCACTCAACCTACAACCAGGCATGGTTGTGTCTGACAATGGCCGTAACTTGGTGGCCCTTTGGAGCTCGGCAACCTGACACACATCTCATGCCTAGCCTACGTCTTAAACTTAGTGTTTAGCAGTTTATCAAAACCTACCCCAATTTTCCAGAGCTACTAGTGAAGGCGCGCCGCATGTGTGCCTATTTTCGAAAGTCATCCACAGCTTCAGCCGGTCTGTCAACGCTGCATCAGCGCTTGCGGCTTCTAGCTCACCGACTGTTGTGCAACGTGTGCACGCGCTGGAACTCTACGTTCTACATGTTGGCCAGGCTTTGTGAGCAGCAGAGAGCAGCTGCAACATGATCGTCACCTTTCGAGTCAACTGCCACTATTCACAAGTGATGAGTGGGCATTGATGTCAGACCACTGTGAGGTTTAAAAACACTTTGAAGACTCCACACAGATGGTTAGTGGCGATAACGCTATTATCATCGTAACCATCCCACTGCTGTGTCTACTCAAATGATCGCTGCTCACAATTAAGGACGACACTCTGAATGTGGCAGACGAGGAAATGGGGGAGGACATTACACAGGGTGATAGCCAGACATCCCACAGTTTGTCTTCTCAGCGCGAATTGGACCATGAAGAGTTGGAGGAGGAGGAGGAGGAGCTGGATACAGTTGCCTCCGCTCCAGAGGGTAGTACCAATGGAACTTTAATTCCATCTGTTCAGCGTGGATGGGCAGAAGAGGAGGAGGAGGATGAGGAGATGTAGAGTCATCCTGATGTCGACATCTACGTCTTGCCTGTTGGTACCCTAGCACACATGGCTGACTTCATGTTAGGCTGCCTTTCCCGCGACCCTCGCATTATACAAATTTTAGATAACACAGATTACTGGGTGTTTACCCTTCTCCACCCCCGCTACAAAGAGAACTTCTCATCTCTAATTCCTGTGGTGGAGAGGACGAGTACAACGGTGCAATACTAGAAGGTACTTGCTGAGAGATTGATCCAAAATTTTCCATCTAACAAGGCGGCCGGCAGAGTCCGTACTTCCTTAGGCAACCGGGGAAGGGAGACAATGGGAACATACAGCAGTTCCAACAAAGGCAGGACAATACTCTCTAAGGCATGGGACACTTTCATGACACCCCACCAGCAACCTCACTCTGAAGCGTGGCCTAGTGGTACAAGGAGGGAAAAGTTTTGGAAGATGGTGAAGGAATACAAAGCAGACCGTGTCAGTGTCCAAAATGATTCCTCAGTGCCTTACAACTACTGGGTGTCCAAGCTGGACACGTGGCACGAACTTGCTCTCTACACCTTGAAGGTGCTGGCCTGCCTTGCCACCAGCGTTTTGTCTGAGCGTGTATTTAGTGCTGCTGGTGGCATTATAACAGATAAGCGTATCCGCTTGTCCACTGGCAATACTGAGAGATTGACTCAGATAAAAATGAACAAGGCCTGTATTGCCCCTGACTAGAGTTGAGCGAACACCTGTATGTTCGGGTTCGAGAAGTTTGGCCGAACTTCCCGAAAATGTTCGGGTTCGGGATCCGAACTCGACCCGAACTTCGCCCCAAACCCAAACCCCATTGAAGTCAATGGGGACCCAAACTTTTCGGCACTAAAAAGGCTGTAAAATAGCCCAGGAAAGGGCTAGAGGGCTGCAAAAGGCAGCAAAATGTAGGTAAATCCCCTGCAAACAAATGTGGATAGGGAAATGAATTAAAATAAAGATAGAATAAATAAAAATTAACCAATATCAATTGGAGAGAGGTCCCATTGCAGAGAATCAGGCTTCACGTCACCCACCGCTGGAACAGGCCACTGTCAGATATTTAGGCCCCGGCACCCAGACAGAGGAGAGGTTCATTCAACTTTGGGTTGCCCCGCAATATAATGGTAAAATTAAAAAAAGAGGATTGAATTAAGTGCCCTGGAGTACAAGAATATATTGTTAAGGGGATGTAGTTATAAATGTCTAATCTGCACAAGGGCTGGACAGGTCCTGTGGGATCCATGCCTGGTTAATTTTTATGAACGTCAGCTTTTCCACATTGGCTGTAGACAGGCGGCTGCGTTTGTCTGTAATGACGCCCCCCTGCCGTGCTGAATACACGTTCAGACAAAACGCTGGCCGCCAGGCAGGCCAGCACCTCCAAGGCATAAAAGGCTAGCTCTGGCCACGTGGACAATTTGGAGACCCAGAAGTTGAATGGGGCCGAACCATCAGTCAGTACGTGGAGGGCTGTGCACACGTACTGTTCCACCATGTTAGTGAAATGCTGCCTCCTGCTAACACGTTCCGTATCAGTTGGTGGTGCAGTTAGCTGTGGCGTGGTGACAAAACTTTTCCACATCTCTGCCATGCTAACCCTGCCCTCAGAGGAGCTGGCCGTGACACAGCTGCATTCGCGACCTCTTGCTCCTCCTCTGCCTTCGCCTTGGGCTTCCACTGGTTCCCCTGTGACATTTGGGAATGCTCTCAGTAGCGCGTCTACCAACGTGCGCTTGTACTCGCGCATCTTCCTATCACGCTCCAGTGTAGGAAGTAAGGTGGGAACATTGTCTTTGTACCGGGGATCCAGCAGGGTGGCAACCCAATAGTCCACACACGTTAAAATTTGGGCAACTCTGCTGTCGTTGTGCAGGCACTGTAGCATGTAGTCGCTCATGTGTGCCAGGCTGCCCAGAGGTAAGGACAAGCTGTGGGAGGCGTATCGTCATCGTCCTGCGTTTCCCCCAAGCCACGCACCAGTGATAGGCCCGAGCTGCGTTGGGTGCCACCCCGCTGTGAACATGCTTCATCCTCGTCCTCCTCCTCCTCGTCCTCCTCGTCCTCCAGTAGTGGGCCCTGTCTGGCCACATTTGTACCTGGCCTCTGCTGTTGCAAAAAACCTCCCTCTGAGTCACTTCTAGGAGACTGGCCTGAAAGTGCTAAAAATGACCCCTCTTCCTCCTCCTCCTCCTCCTGGGCCACCTCCTCTTCCATCATCGCCCTAAGTGTTTTCTCAAAGAGACATAGAAGTGGTATTGTAACGCTGATAACGGCGTCATCGCCACTGGCCATGTTGGTGGAGTACTCGAAACAGCGCAACAGGGCACACAGGTCTCGCATGGAGGCCCAGTCATTGGTGGTGAAGTGGTGCTGTTCCGCAGTGCGACTGACCCGTGCGTGCTGCAGCTGAAACTCCACTATGGCCTGCTGCTGCTCGCACAGTCTGTCCAGCATGTGCAAGAAGGAGTTCCACCTGGTGGGCACGTCGCATATGAGTCGGTGAGCGGGAAGGCCGAAGTTACGCTGTAGCGCAGACAGGCGTGCAGCGGAAGGATGTGAACGCTGGAAGCACGACAGACGGCCCGCACTTTATGCAGCAGCTCTGACATGTCGGGGTAGTTGTGAATGAACTTCTGCACCACCAAATTCAGCACATGCGCCAGGCAAGGGATGTGCGTCAAACCGGCTAGTCCTAGAGCTGCAACGAGATTTCGACCATTATCGCACTCCACCAGGCCGGGCTTGAGGCTCACCGGCAGCAACCACTCGTCGGTCTGTTGTTCTATACCCCGCCACAACTCCTGCGCGGTGTGGGGCCTGTCCCCCAAACATATGAGTTTCAGAATGGCCTGCTGACGTTTACCCCGGGCTATGCTGAAGTTGGTGGTGAAGGTGTGTGGCTGACTGGAAGAGCAGGTGGAAGAAGAGGAGGAGGAAGTGGAGTAGGAGTAGGAGGCTACAGGAGGCAAAGAATGTTGCCCTGCGATCCTTGGCGGCAGAAGGACGTGCGCCAAAGAGCTCTCCGCCTGGGGCCCAGCCACCACTACATTTACCCAGTGTGCAGTTAGGGAGATATAGCGTCCCTGGCCGTGCTTACTGGTCCACGTATCTGTGGTTAGGTGGACCTTGCCACAGATGGCGTTGCGCAGTGCACACTTGATTTTATCGGATACTTGGTTGTGCAGGGAAGGCACGGCTCTCTTGGAGAAGTAGTGGCGGCTGGGAACAACATACTGTGGGACAGCAAGCGACATGAGCTGTTTGAAGCTGTCTGTGTCCACCAGCCTGAATGACAGCATTTCATAGGCCAGTAGTTTAGAAATGCTGGCATTCAGGGCCAGGGATCGAGGGTGGTTAGGTGGGAATTTGCGCTTTCTCTCAAATGTTTGTGAGATGGAGAGCTGAACACTGCCGTGTGACATGGTGGTGGTGTTGGTGGTACATCCTCTGTTTGCTGGGCGGCAGGTGCCAACGTTCCTCCAGAGGTGGAGGAAGAGGCCGAGGCAGCAGCAGAAGAGGTAGCAGGGGGAGCCTGAGTGGATTCCTTGTTTTTAAGGTGTTTACTCCACTGCATGCTTCATGCTTTGCATGCAGGTGCCTGGTCATGCAGGTTGTGCTAAGGTTCAGAACGTTAATGCCTCGCTTCAGGCTCTGATGGCACAGCGTGCAAACCACTCGGGTCTTGTCATCGTCACATTGTTTGAAGAACTGCCACGCCAGGGAACTCCTTGAAGCTGCCTTTGGGGTGCTTGGTCCCAGGTGGCGGTGTCCAGTAGCAGGCGAACTCTCTTGGCGGCGGGTGTTCTGATTTTGCCCACTGCTCCCTCTTTTGCTACGCTGTTGGCTCGGTCTCACCACTGCCTCTTCCTCCGAACTGTGAAAGTCAGTGGCACGACCTTCATTCCATGTGGGGTCTAGGACCTCATCGTCCCCTGCATCGTCTTCCACCCTGTCTTCCTCCATGACCTCCTGTTCAGTCTGCACACTGCAGAAAGACGCAGCAGTTGGCACCTGTGTTTCATCATCATCAGAGTCGTGCTGAGCTGGTATTCCCATGTCCTCATCATCAGAAAACATAAGTGGTTGTGCGTTAGTGCATTCTATGTCTTCCACCGCTGGGGAAGGGCTAGGTGGATGCCCTTGGGAAACCCTACCAGCAGAGTCTTCAAACAGCATAAGAGACTGCTGCATAAGTTGAGGCTCAGACAGTTTCCCTGATATGCATGGGGGTGATGTGACAGACTGATGGGCTTGGTTTTCAGGTGCCTTCTGGCGCTTTCTGCAGAAGACTGGGTGGGAGATAATGTGAACGTGCTGGATCCACTGTCGGCCACCCAATTGACTAATGCCTGTACCTGCTCAGGCCTTACCATCCTTAGAACGGCATTGGGCCCTGCCAAATATTGCTGTAAATTCTGGTGTCTACTGGGACCTGAGGTAGTTGGTACACTAGGACGTGTGGCTGTGGCAGAACGGCCACGTCCTCTCCCAGCACCAGAGGGTCCACTAACACCACTACGACCATGTCCGCGTCCCTTACTAGATGTTTTCCTCATTGTTACCGTTCACCACAATAAGAAAAAATATATTTGGCCCAATGTATTAAATTCAAATTCAAGCCTTTTTTTACAGGCACCTAACACTATCTGGCTATCTATTTAGGTACCGTATTACACTAATACAGGCACAGCAGTAACCACAGAATTAGCTGAATATAAATTGTAGGCCTAGTATTTAGGCCATGGATGGATGACAGCTATCCCTTTACGGACAGAATTACACTTGGAGATGCACGGTAGCGTGTGAAGGTATTGAGGATGACCCTATCAGCACTTGAATTTGCACCTTCAATGTAATATACCCTTTTATGGATAGATTTAAACTTGGCCTGCTACAGCAGAAACCACTGATTTAGGGAATTGCTATTTTGGGAATTGAATTTCACCCCAGAAAAAAAAATATCCTTTGCCAGACAGCAGACAGTATTACAATTGGCTAGCCACAGCTGAAACACCAGATTTAGGGTACTGCTATTTTGGCAATTGTATTTCACCCCTCAATAAAATAGCAAGCACAGCCAAGCACCTGATGTAGGATATAGCAAAAAAAAATAACACACTATTGATGGTTAAATGGACTTGGTGGCAGCTTGTGCTGGCGCACCACAAGACACTAAATGGCCGCCGATCACCCCAGAAAAAAGTGACAGAAAAACGCTCTGGGCAGCCTAAAAACAATGAGAAATTAACTAGCAGATGTTGAATGATACACAGCTGTAGATCGATCACTTCAGTAAGTGTTTTTGATGAGTAAATCCCTGCCTAATCTGGCCCTAACAGCAGCAGCTGCATCCTATCCCTACACTGATCAGAGCAGAGTGACGTGCGGCGCTACGTGACTCCAGCTTAAATAGAGGCTGGGTCACATGCTGCACTGGCCAATCACAGCCATGCCTATAGTAGGCACAGCTGAGATGGACTCTTGGGGCAAGTAGTATGACGCTTGTTGATTGGCTGCTTTGCAGCCTTTCAAAAAGCGCCAAGAAAGCGCCGAACACCGAACCCGAACCCGGACTTTTACGTAAATGTTCGGGTTCGGGTCCGTGTCACGAATACCCCAAAATTTGGTACGAACTCGAACTATACAGTTCGGGTTCGCTCATCCCTACTCCTGACTTCTCAACTCCACCAGAGGACAGCTGAGCTGATGATGAACATAAAGGCAATTTCAATCTATATTTTATAATGTACTTAATCTACTTTAATGTATTCCCATGCACCTTTTCCACCACAAAAAAGAGTATATGGTTGAATCTTGTTTTCGCCTCCTCCTCCTCATCCAGATTGTATATATTCCCTCCACTCTAATATTTTTAATAGGGTCAGCTCAACTGCAGGCCCTCAACTCATAATTTTTTTATAGGGTCAGCTCAACTGCAGGTCCTCAAGTAAAAAATTTTTTATAGGGTCAGATGTACAGCATGCACTTGCATATAATGTTTTAGAGCATCAGTTGAACAGCATGCACTCGTATATAATGCTTTAGAGCATCAGCTCTCCTGCAGGCACTAGCATATATTGTTTTAGATTGTCAGCTCAACAGCAGGCACTTGCATATAATGTTTTAGAGCGTCAGCTCACCAGCAGGCCCTTGCCCCTAATGTTTTAGAGGGTCAGCTCAGCAGCAGGCCCTCGCCCCTCATGTTTTAGATGGTCAGATCAGCAGGCCCTTGCTCCAAATGTTTTTGAGGGTCACCAGCAGGCCACCCTCCTTTATGTGATATAGAGGCTGTTTCTGAGTGCCTCTTGCTTGTAATTTTATTGCAGAACTTGCACTTTATATACAATGGAATATACAGGAAAGAATGTTTCCTAACAATTTTTCCTGTAGAATTGATTATTGGTGGGATTTTGTGCTTATTTTTGTCAGTCTGTAAAAGTGGCGTACAACTCGGACAACATGGTTCCCAGCAGCGACTTGGGAGTCCAAGATGCATCCAGACATCATCCCCATGCTGTTCCCGATCCATTTTGGTGGTGTTTCTGTCACTTTCTGACCTTTTCCAATGGACCAGGCACCCTCCCCTCTTTAGAGCAGGGGGTGCCTTTTTGTCTCCCATTTACTTCCATTATACTTGGGTGCTCGGTCGAGCACACGAATATAGCAATATGTTTGGGCCGAACACCCAAATACTTTGGTGCTAGATCATCACTAATCCAGACACAATCTGTATCATTCTTGTGAAAGAAGCCATAGTGTTATATTGCATGTACACATATGAAACATGAACTGAAACAACAATTATACAAATGTTGGGTTCAGATTCAGAATAATTTTAAGATATTGTCTAAGATCATAACAAACTGGGGCAAAGGCAGGTGATGGTATAAAATAACAAAGGAAGCACCACAATGACAACTTGTGACCACTGTGGCCAATCACTGGCCTCAGCATTACAATTTCCTGCCTTTGTCCTAATGTGGTATCATCTCAGAAATCTCCTTTTGTAAGGGTGAGAGATTTAGGCTACCAACATTTGGTTCATGCCCCATATCTAGTGGATGTCATAGTCTTATCTCTACTAATCTGGTCTTAAAAATAAATAAAAAATCACAGCCTGGCGTAATGTTATTAGATGTTTCCTTTAATTTCTTATTGTACTTACAGACAAATCTGACTGTGGTCACAGAGTTTCTCCTCTTAGGATTTCAAAGCAGCCAACTCTTGAGAAATCTTCAATTTTTTCTGTTCCTTGTTGTTTTTGTTGCCACAATATGTGGGAACGTCCTGATCATCATCCTGGTGTCCACCACCAAGAACCTCCACACCCCAATGTACTTCTTCATCTCACAACTGTCTATCAGTGACATCTTATTATCCACAAATATTGTCCCCAACCTGCTCCACATCCTACTGAATAATGGAGGAACCATCAGTTTTATTGGTTGTATGACTCAGTTTTATTTTTTTGATTGCACTGAAGGATTAGAGTGTTTTCTTCTCGCTGTGATGTCTTATGACAGATATGTGGCCATCTGTAATCCCCTCCGTTACTCCTCTGTCATGACAAATAGATTTTGTGTTACATCACTCATTATTAGTTGGTTGATGGGTAATGTTTTTTCATTAATTATTACGATAACATCATCAAAACTAAACTTTTGTGGGTCAAATATCATCGACCATTTATTCTGTGACCTTGTCCCCTTACTAGACCTGTCCTGTTCTGACACCTTCTCTGTTCACTTGGAGATTTTTGTTTTGGGATGTCCAACTGTAATGGTCCCAACCTCAATCATTGTAGTGTCTTATACTTACATTGTGATATCAGTCTTAAGGATCCCATCCAGTACTGGTAGACAGAAAGCCTTCTCCACCTGTAGCTCCCACCTCATTGTGGTCTCCATTTTTTACTGGACTTTATTTAATGTTTATGTTTTCCCTAAGAGAGAACAAACTTGGGTCAGTAGTAAAATCCTCTCTCTGCTGTATACTGTATTTACTCCATTTGTTAACCCTATTATATACAGTCTGAGGAATAAAGACATTAAGAAAGCCATACAGCAAACATTACATAAACACATATCCCGTAATAAACATTAATACACATTTAGAGACAAGCAAATCACAAAAAATTTAAATTGTTCAACCGATTTGATTTGAGCGCAGATTGACTCTACCCAAATCAAAAGTGCTCTAACTGGCCTCAAAATGTTTGTATAACACTAGTCTCATAGGACCCGTATTCTCTCTTGTTTAGTTTTGTTTCTCTCTCTCTCAGATTCAGATGCAACTTGAGATGTTACAAAATAAGGGTGTAGTTTGATTCAATTAGAATAGATTTTCTCATCTCTCATTGATGCTGAGCCGCTCACTAGTGATCAGCGGATCTGGATTTCAGGATTAATTTGATTCGCCCCAAAGCTGAATTTCCTCCTGCTTCGTGTGAATTGATTTAACCTGAAATAGTGTAAAAAATAAAAATAATTGTGACGGCCACTATTTTGCTTGAAGATCTTGCACTGTCGACTGGACTTTACTTTCTCTTATGACGGATAAAAGTCTTGATCTTGACTAATTTCTTATGATCTTCCTATGATGTCAAACATGGAGAAATGTAAGCATTTAAAATAGACTTTTAAATATTGCCACAGGTGCACCTCAATTTAACTCAAGTGACATCAATTATCATTTCAGAAGCTAAACCATAACATCATTTTATGGAATTTTATTTAAGGAACAGTCAAGTTGGTGCATGAAAAATTTTGAGCTACTGGGAGTGTGGTGAAAAAATTACAAGCTGAAATAAACCATTGTCTCTAATATTCTTCTGACATTTCACATTCTTGAAAACTAGAAGTGACTTAAATCTTGAGGTACACTACTAATAACCCTGGACCATTCTGAATAGGAATCATTAACCACAAATCTCTGGACACGGTCCTTCAGCCAGTTTTCAATCCAATTACAAACTATACTTTCCAAGACTATAGACCAGGGATGGCCAACCTGAGACTCTCCAGCTGTTGCAAAACTACAACTCCCAGCATGCCCAGACTGACTACAGCTTTCAGCCTACTGGTGTGGTGGCAGTTGTAGTTTTACAAAAGCTGGAGAGCCGCAGGTTGGCCATGCCTGCTATAGACCATATTTTACCTAATAAACATCTATGAGGGACAGTATCAGAAGCCTTTACAAAATCTAATAACACTTCATCCACAGCTGCCCCTTAGTCCAGGCTTCTACTCACCTTCTCATAAAAACAAATCAGGTTAGTCACAACTCATGTCCTTGGTGTTAGAGCTGATTGGCCTAGGTGACAGTAGCCACACAGCCGATCACTTTCTAAAGTGCATTAAGCAGCAAATATTCTACTGGCTCTCTCTCCGCCAAAACAAGGTGTTTATTGACAATGGCCGCAAGATTGTGCCCTCAGCATTAGACCACTGATTGGTGATTGGCTGCAGCGGTAACATGCCATATGCCAGTAAGTTCCCTCTGCAGTTTGTGAACAAGCAGCCTCATGATGGGAGCACCACTTCCTGTTCATTACACTGCCCATCGTCTCAGAAGTGCAGAGTAATGACAAGTACTCGCTCCATTCAAGTGAATGAAGCGAGTACTTGTAATTACACTACACCACCACTAGAGAGGAGACGACGGGCAGTGTAATGAACAATGGGGGTGCTGGGTGTCAGACCCCCGCCTATCTGTTATTGATGACATAACCTGAGGGTAGGTTATAAATATAAAGAGGATACACATCCCTTTTAAAGACATTTTTGGATGGACATTACATACAGCTCTACAATACAAACGGGGTATTACAGCAACACATACCTCTTATATCCAGAGATGTCTCTTCTCTGATGTAGATTTTCTCTTTCCTCATCTTCTCGATTCAGGTCAGACCTTCATCACAACTTCTTTCAGCCACATCTTCTCTCTGTAGAGTTTGCACACAGACATCTTAAGTTCCTCACTTTTCTATAATCCTCCTCCTGGTGCCCCAACAGAGTTATCCGGCTGCTACCCTAAAAACAGTGCCAATTGTGTGCCCCAATGCACCCAAATACTATACTGTAGATATAGGTCCATACAAACAGTCCCTCTGTAGTAACAGTGCTCCCCAAAGTCCCACTATAATAATATATATAACTCTTACCTGGAGAGCCCTCATTAGTAAGAGCACCCTAATAGTGATAATGCTCCCCGAAAGTACCCCTGCTAGCAGTAGTGCACTCCACATTGTAATGATAAAAAAAAACAATAGTACCCCTGGTAATAGTAATAATGCCCCATCATAGAAATATTTTTTCTTATAGTGGCTCCAATTGTAATAAAGCCCCCCATAGTAGGCCAGCAGTAAAATTATCCTCAAAGTGCCCCCAGTATTGATAAACACCCCAATAGTTCTCTTAGTAGTATTAAAACCACCATAGTGCACCCAGAAGTAATAAGGCCCCTATATAGTGCCTCGGTAGTTACAGTGCTGTCCATAATTATTCATACCCCTGGCAAATTTTTACTTAAAGTTACTTTTATTCAACCAGCAAGTACAAGAGGCATTATTGTGGAAAAAAACATTTCTCAGCTTTTATTTACATTTGAGCAAAAAATTCAAGATGTTCCACACTGTGGAAAATCTCAGAGGACATGGTCGGAAGTCAAAAGTGACACCTGTGCTGGCCAGGAGGATAGTTAGAGAGGTGAGAAAGAATCCAAGGATCACCACCAAGGCCATCCTGGTGAATCTGGGCTCTGCTGGCAGCAATGTCTCAAGGCAGACAATCCAATGCACACTGCACACTGCTGGGTTCCACGGATGCAGACCAAGGAGGAAGCCACTTCTCCAGATAAGGCACACAAAAACTCGCTTGGCCTTTGCAAAAGCTCATCAGGACAAAGAAGAAGACTTCTGGTCTACTGTGTTATGGTCAGATGAAACAAAAATTGAATTGTTTGGTCACAATGATGTTTCCTTCATTTGGCGTGAAAAAGGAGAAGCCTTCAACCCAACGAACACCATCCCCACTGTCAAACATGGTGGTGGGAACCTAATGCTTTAGGGGTGTTTTTCAGCCAATGGACAAATACCAGTATTTAGATGAATCTCGTCTGGTGGCTCCAAACCAACTGAATGGATCCAACCAGACGTGACTCAAAAAGAAAACACTATAATAGTCGCCACTCCCAAGAGTATGGAGGAGATAGGTATGGTAAGTAATAACCCCATATACCAGATGATAATGATACAGAACAATCTCCTGACAGGAGGTTGGTGATTCTGAAGGTTAGAGTACTCACTTCACAGGGGGGGTAGTCACAGGATAAAGCTCAAGACACCCGTGACCAACTGCCCCCCTAGCCAGGATCGCATATCAAATGGTATCAAATGATGGCCGCCAAACGATAAGGCTTCTGATAAAATGCAGTTTATTTCAGTAGAAAATACAAATAATCCCAACGCGTTTCGGAGGTCTCACAACCCTCCTTCTTCAGGGGTATTAAGAAAAGAATAAGACATATAGAATAACTTAATACACAAAGTGAACAGATATATAAATAAGCACATATTCTAATACATAAAGAAAAATATATAAAATAAAATTTATATACAGAAAGGACCAGGTATGAGAACAACTACACTATGAATATCCAATACAGTGTAGTTCCAATTGTAAATCCAACTATTAGGCATTGAACTTGTAAACAGTACCATATACACAAGTAGATATTTTTTCCTTATCCAATTTTGATTCAGACTAGATCATCAATCCAAGTAAAATTTATTTGCATTACCAGCTGTCACGAACCGGCAGGACAGGTAGTGAATCCTCTGGACCAGAGAGGCGATGGCGCGGGTTGTACTAGAAGACCGGTTCTAAGCAGTTACTGGTCTTCACCAGAGCCCGCCGCAAGGCGGGATGGATTTGCCGCGGCGGTAACTACCAGGTCGTGTCCCCTAATAACAACTCAACCTCTCTGGCAGCTGATAAGGCGTGGTACACAGGGAGAAGGTAAGAGCGTAGTCGGACGTAGCAACGGTCAGGGCAGGCGGCAAAGGTTCAAAGGCGAGTGGACAGTAGCAACGGGTACGGCAACAGGTAAGGCAAACTAACACCGTAGGGAACGCTTTCTCTGAGGCACAAGGCACAAAGATCCGGCAGAAGGCTGTGGGAGGAGAAGGTATAAATGGGCAGTGCACAGGTGCAGCCTAATTAAGTCAGCACTGCCTCTCACAACCTTAACCCTTAATAACCCCTTTGGACCAGGCACCAATCACTGGTGCACTGGTCCTTTGAATCTAAGAGTCCCGGCGCGCGCGCGCCCTAGAGAGCGAGGACGCACATGCCGAGACGCTGGAGTGCTGCCTGGGGGCATACGCTGTGAGCGCTCCGAGGCCAGCAGGGGACCCGGAGCGCTCAGCGTAACAGTACCCCCCTCCTTTGGTCTCCCTCCGTTTTTGGTACCGAAGAACTTGCGGATGAGACTGCGGTCCAGGATGTTCTCCTCCGGCTCCCATGACCTCTCCTCAGGACCGCAGCCCTCCCAGTCGACCAAAAAAAATCTTTTCCCCCGGGAGATCTTGGTCGCCAAGATCTCCTTGACAGAGAATATATCGGAGGTACCAGCGACAGGGGTGGGAGAAACAAGCTTGGGAGAAAAACGGTTAAAGACAGCAGGTTTAAGAAGGGAGACATGGAAGGAGTTATGGATTCGGAGGGAGGGAGGAAGATGGAGCTGATACGACTCTTGATTTTATAGGGTCCCAAGAAACGAGGGCCCAACTTGTAACTTGGGACCCTAAATTGGATTTACCTAGAGGAGAGCCACACCTTGTCACCCGGACGAAATTCCGGTGGAGATCTGCGTCTCTTGTCAGCTTGAACCTTCATACGGGCGGAAGCCCTGAGGAGAGCAGCGTGGGTTTCTTGCCAGATGGAGGAAAAATCCTGTACAAGACTGTCAATGGCAGGTACAGAAGAAGGAGTGGGAGACTGCGGCAGAGGTGGAAGAGGATGACGGCCAAAAACTACAAGGAAAGGAGACTTGTTAGAGGCAGAGGATTGTTTGTAGTTGTAGGAGAACTCCGCCCAGGGAAGTAGATCAGCCCAGTCGTCATGGCGTGAGGATACAAAGTGAACCAGGTAGTCACCCAAAATCTGGTTCACCCGTTCTATTTGGCCGTTAGACTGAGGATGGTACGAAGAAGAAAAGTTCAATTTGATCCCGAGCTGAGCACATAGAGCCCTCCAGAATTTGGAGACTAATTGTACCCCACGATCCGAGACAATATGTTTGGGAAGGCCATGGAGACGGAAGATGTGTTGGAAAAATTGTTTGGCCAACATGGGTGCAGAGGGTAGACCGGGCAGAGGTACAAAGTGAGCCATCTTGGAGAAGCGATCCACCACGACCCAAATAACGTACTTGCCATGGGAGGAGGGAAGATCTGTAATAAAGTCCATGGCGATGTGAGACCAGGGAACTTCAGGAACAGGTAGAGGCAAGAGAAGACCCGCTGGTTTCTGGTGAGGCGATTTATCCCGGGCGCAAATCGTACAGGCCTGGACGAAGTCCGAGACATCTTTCTCCAGAGAAGGCCACCAGTACCTTTGGGAGATTAGTTGGAGAGACTTTAGCACCCCTGGATGACCGGCAAAAGGGGAGGCGTGGCCCCACTTGAGAATTCGCAGCCGCTGACGTGGAGGTAAGTAGGATTTGCCAGGAGGAAGAAGGCGCAGGTCCACGGGAGCGACTGTAATAAGGCGTTCTGGAGCGATAATATATCGAGGTGTTAACTCATTGCCCACCACATCAGAGGAGCGAGACAGAGCATCTGCCCTAATGTTCTTACAAGCCGGACGGAAATGGATCTCAAAGTTAAAGCGGGCGAAGAACAGAGACCAACGAGCCTGACGGGGATTTAATCTCTGAGCAGACTGGAGATAAGCCAGGTTCTTGTGGTCCGTGAAGATGTACACAGGATGTGTGGCGCCCTCGAGTAAATGTCTCCATTCCTCCAGTGCCAATTTAATAGCCAGCAGTTCCCTGTCCCCAATGGAGTAATTTCTCTCTGCGGAAGAGAATGTTTTAGAAAAGAAGCCACAAGTTGAAGTCTTGCCCCGGGAAGACTTCTGGGTGAGGACAGCTCCGGCTCCCACCGAGGAGGCATCCACTTCAAGAGAGAAGGGCTTGGTGGAATCTGGTCTAGAGAGAACGGGTGCAGAGGCAAAGGCGGATTTCAGGGACTGGAAGGCTTCCTCGGCTTGGGAAGGCCAGGATTTGGGGTTAGCCCCTTTTCTAGTGAGGGCCACGATAGGAGCTACCAGAGTGGAAAAGTGAGGGATGAATTGCCTGTAGTAATTCGCAAAGCCCAGAAATCTTTGTATGGCTCGGAGACCAGAGGGACGTGGACAATCCAGAACCGCCGAGAGTTTGGCTGGGTCCATTTGAAGTCCTTGGGCTGAGATAATGTAACCCAGGAAAGGCAGGGAGGTCCGTTCAAAAAGACATTTTTCAAGTTTAGCGTACAGGCGATTTCTCCTAAGACGAGTAAGAACTTGTTGCACATGGACCCGGTGTAGATCCAAATTGGAGGAAAAGATGAGGATATCATCCAGGTATACGACCACGCAGGTGTAAAGTAAGTCCCTGAAAATATCATTGACGAATTCCTGGAAGACAGCAGGTGCGTTGCAGAGGCCGAAGGGCATCACCAAATACTCGAAATGGCCGTCCCTTGTGTTAAAGGCGGTCTTCCATTCGTCCCCCTCACGGATACGGATCAGATTATAGGCCCCTCGGAGACGATCAAATAGCTCAGAGATTAGAGGCAGAGGGTAACGGTTCTTGATGGTAATTTTATTAAGACCTCTGTAGTCAATGCAGGGGCGGAGGGAGCCGTCTTTTTTGGTCACGAAGAAAAAAACGGCCCCAGCAGGAGAAGAAGATTTTCTTATGAATCCTCTCTGTAGGTTCTCACGTACATAGTCGGACATGGCAAGAGTCTCAGGAGGTGAGAGAGGATAAATTCTGCCCCGAGGAGGAGTAGAACCGAGTATCAGATCGATCGGGCAATCATAGGATCGGTGAGGAGGAAGAACCTCAGCTTGTTTCTTGCAGAAGACATCCGTGAAGGAATGGTATGGCTTGGGCAGCCCAGAAGGCGGAGAGACTTGCGGGTTCTGTTTGACCAGAGCAGGCTTGAGACAGCGGTCCGAACAGGAGGAGCCCCAACGCAGGATCTCACCGGTGGACCAATTCAGGACAGGGCTATGACGTTGAAGCCACGGCAGACCCAGGAGGAGTTCGGAGGAACAGAAGGGAAGGACAAAGAATTCTAAAGTCTCGGTATGAAATATTACGATGTCCATCTGCAGAGGTTGGGTACGGAACTGCACGGTGGCTGAGAGTCTCTCACCGTTAACATTAGAAATGAAAAATGGCTTGGGTAGATGGATTAATGGAATACGGTACTTGTCAAACAAGGAGGCGTGAATGAAGTTGCCAGCTGAACCGGAATCCAAGAAGGCGGCTGCGGAGAAAGAGGACTTGGAAGAGATGATCAACTGAACGGGTATGATGAGACGTGGAGAGAAGGAATCCACACCTAGCAACGCCTCTCCCACACTTACTAGGTGCGAGCGTTTCCCGAACGCGGTGGACGGAGAGGACAATCTCTAAGGAAGTGCTCGGTACTGGCACAGTACAGACACAGGTTCTCGTTTCTGCGGCGGCTTCGTTCTTGCGGAGTCAAGCGTGATCGATCCACCTGCATGGCTTCCACGGCGGAAAACCCAGTAGCGGGTTGAGGGGGATGCGGAAAAACGGGAGCCAGACGAGGAAAGCGTCTAGGACGAGCTTTTTACTTTTCAAGGAGGAGTTCCTCTTGTCTTTCGGCGAAACGTTTGTCTATCCTAGTGGCCAGCAAGATGAGGTCACTAAGAGTGGAAGGAAGCTCACGTGCAGCCAGAACGTCCTTTACTTCACTGTTAAGTCCTTTCTTGAAGGTGGCGCAAAGGGCTTCATTGTTCCAGTTCAGCTCAGAGGCCAGGGTGCGGAACTGAATGGCATAGTCACCCACGGAAGAACCTCCTTGGGTCAAATTTAGTAAGGCAGTCTCTGCGGAGGTAACCCGGGCAGGTTCCTCAAAAACATTCCGGAACTCTAGGCAGAAGCTCTGGACGGAAGCGGTGGCAGGATCAGCGTGGTCCCATAGTGGTGTAGCCCAGGCCAGGGCCTTCCCGGAGAGTAAACTGAGAATAAAGGCTACCTTGGCTCGCTCAGAAGGAAACTGGTCGGACAGAAGCTCGAGGTGGAGAGAGCACTGCGACAAGAACCCACGGCACTGCTTGGGATCTCCGTCATATTTGTCTGGTAAGGACAAACGGATTCTGGAACTGGTGGTAACGGCAGGCGGAGGTGATGCAGCAGGAGCAGACGGAGGAGCTGGCTGTTGCAGAAAAGGCAAGAGCTGCTGCAACATAGCGGTCAACTGGGCCAGCTGTTGACCCTGCTGGGCCACAATGGTGGTGAGGTCCTCCAGGCTTGGCAGGGGAACATCAGCGGGATTCATGGCCGGATCTTACTGTCACGAACCGGCAGGACAGGTAGTGAATCCTCTGGACCAGAGAGGCGATGGTGCGGGTTGTACTAGAGGACCGGTTCTAAGCAGTTACTGGTCTTCACCAGAGCCAGCCGCAAGGCGGGATGGATTTGCCGCGGCGGTAACTACCAGGTCGTGTTCCCTAATAACAACTCGACCTCTCTGGCAGCTGATAAGGATTGGTACACAGGGAGAAGGTAAGAGCGTAGTCGGACGTAGCAGCGGTCAGGGCAGGCGGCAAAGGTTCAAAGGCGAGTGGACGGTAGCAACGGGTACGGCAACAGGTAAGGCAAACTAACACCGTAGGGAACGCTTTCTCTGAGGCACAAGGCACAAAGATCCGGCAGAAGGTATAAATGGGCAGTGCACAGGTGCAGCCTAATTAAGTCAGCACTGCCTTTCACAACTTTAACCCTTAATAACCCCTTTGGACCAGGCATCAATCACTGGTGCACTGGTCCTTTGAATCTAAGAGTCCCGGCGCGCGCGCGCCCTAGAGAGCGAGGACGCACACGCCGAGACGCTGGAGTGCTGCCTGGGGGCATACGCTGTGAGCGCTCCGAGGCCAGCAGGGGACCCGGAGCGCTCAGCGTAACACCAGCACTATACTAACGTGTCTCAACTTTACCTTCAGGTTTTTTTGGACAGAGGTCTCCAGTACTTCAGGAGGAGATAGTCCCTCTGTGTGTACTTCCCCTTTAATGGACGCTTAAATAAGATAAAAAAAGCACATGGGGGTGGCGTCCCAGGGGAGGTGGGCACGAAACCGGAAGTAGAAGTTTATCCAATATTAGTTGAATCCATGATTATAATAAACCTAAGAACCACCTCCCTACTATACAATAATAACCTATCTTAGTCGATTATACTTTTTTTCCTTTATATTCTGGCATAAAGCCAAGATCAGGGGCCTGAAACTGGCCGGATCGCCATGCGTTCCAGTGTGGAACGCACGGCCACTTCCAGTAAGCGGCCTGTAATGTAACTTCCTGTGTGTTCCACAGTGGAACGCATAGCAACTTCCGGGGAGGATCTTGGTGCGTTCCACAGTGGAACGCACAGCACCTATCGACGGGGATCTCGGCTGCATCATGCGCTCCACTATGGACCGGACAGTCGGCTCCGCCCGGAGTGACATCGCTGGTGTCCTGGATGTTTCACCAGAGAGTTCATCACAGGGATGCAAGGACCAGATAATGTATATATATATATATATATATATATAAACCTTGAAAAACGAGGATGCAGCACACTATAAATGCGAGGGGTGCACGTCCGGCCAGTGAGCACCTAGGTCCAATGAACTAAAAATGGAAAAACAGCCAGCAGCACTCCAGATTAGCAAAGAAAACGTGTAGTTTATTGACCCAAAGTCAAGCGACGTTTCAACAGCTTATTGCTGTCTTTATCAAGCCTAGTGCACATGTGTTACAAGCGTGCTTTATATAAGGACATTGATCAACTAAAAATTAACATCAATTAATAAAATACAATCAAAAACAATAAATATAGTGATACATACAGTTACATAAATACATATAAATGACTGCCACAATCTGGCAAGTATAGTGCATATAAATGATGAATCATTACTACAACATCCTTTACATTATGTGAAAAAGATCTAAACAAGTGCAGGTGAATATATTAATCACATGAAATTAAAAACACTCACTGTCAGCTGGGTGACTGTATGTAACTTGAATAGTGTGCTCAGCGGCGTTTCCATTCACTAACCGCGCATGCGCGAGAGGGACAAGTATCGCGTTTTTTTCGGCGCCTGGGGACTGACTGGCAACCACAACCAAGATGTCCAAGACAGCCTCAAAAGTGATATGCGCATGTCCGGACCGTAGTAGGGGCCGCCCATCAGTCACTACGTAATCGTAGTTATATACATGAATAACTAAATGAATATGAGGAGCAGGATTATAAAAATATAGTTTATGAAAGGATTTTATATTAATAACTGGGTCTAGGACACTGCCAACCCGCGACCTACATGAGGATACATATATGATCACTAGATTCAGCGTCTTATCAACCCATTGTAGCGGCTATAGGGAGACAATACAGACGGTGAAGGAAGAATGTTACCCAACACTGACAGGTCATGTTAATGATCTATCAGTGTTAGAATAGGAGAGAAGTTGGTGTCGCCAGGATGACCCCACGAACCGCCACTAATCCCACATAGGGGTGCATCACTCTATCACCAATGCATTTCAGTCTCTAAGCCATAACTGTATATAGAAATAATATGGATAATCCAAGTTCCTTAAAAAATATTTATTAAAGATATAAAGACTGTATGGGCGGACACCTAGCACAGGATGGAAAAAATTCTGCATTAATGTTGTAGCAGCAGTCCAAACATCATGGTGTGAATACAAAGTACATAATATGGGTAGCCAACTAGAACCGCAATAGACTTCGCATCATACAGCACCTCAGTCATGACCTTGAGAGTATTTGGAATCTAAAAACAAAAAGAGAGAAAATTTTAGTAAAATTCTCATGAAAAATTACCCTTGGTTACACGCTTTAGTATGTGTACATGTGCAATCACCATACAGATGGGAATACGGATCAAGTGATTAACGGAATAAGACAGTACTAATCAACCCTAAAATCAACATTTAACCCGTTGGGTTTTAAAGTCTTTAAAGTATATATCCAGTATAACTCACGTTTTTTGAGGAGAGCTTGTCTATCTCCCCCCCGTCTCCCCAATTCTATCTGTTCCAAAATGCGTAATCTCAGATCATTCTGTGTGTGTCCTGCATCTTTAAAATGTTTAGACACAGGCAAATCCATTTTCTCCTTCCTAATGGAATAACGGTGCTGGTTGAGCCGTGTCTTTACATCCCACGTGGTCTCACCAACATACCACTTACCACAGGGACAGATCAGCTGGTAGACCACGTAGGATGAGTCACAAGTAAGAAATTGAGTGATTTTAATCACTCCATTGGTGGCCGGATTGAAAAATTTATCTCCTTTGATCATAAGTTTGCAGTTTATGCAATGATAGCAAGGATAACACCCAGTGCGAGTGGAGCCGCACATTGCTCTCACACTTGTCTTGGCAATAACCACATCCGCTTTTACCAATCAATCTCCCAAATTTCGCCCTCTCCGATAGGAAAACAGAGGGGGTGTATTGAATTCTACAATCTGAGGAAAGCTATTCCCTATCAAACTCCAATGTTTCCGAATGATAGTAGCAATTTGGAAATATGGGAGATGAAGGGAATGCGTGGATTTTTGGGGGCAACCTTAGGCTTAATGTCAGTGGAGTGATTCTCCACTCTCATAATGGTTTCCTTGACCAATTTTTTGGGATATCCACGTGTGGCAAATTTGTGGCCCATTTCATTAAATCTTATGTGTCTCGTTTGTCCATCCTTGACTATCCGCTGAACACGGAGGAACTGGCTGAAAGGCAAGGACCGGATCATGGAACGAGGGTGATGACTATCATATCGCAACAGAGTATTCCTGTCAGTAGGTTTCACAAATAAATCTGTACTCAAACCTCGTCCCATGATCCGGACATCCGTATCGAGGAACTGCAATCTATCCGTGGAATGGACCACGGTAAATTTCACAGTCGGGTCGACTTCGTTGAGGTATGCGTGGAACGCGAGGAGGCCCAACGTGTCGCCCGTCCACACCAAGAAGATATCGTCAATATAGCGCCACCACCCAAGAACATGTCTGAAGTGGTGGCTGCCATAAATGGACGACTCCTCAAGGTGGGCCATATAGATGTTAGCATAGATGGGCGCCACGTTGGACCCCATCGCTGTCCCACGCAACTGAACAAAGAAGTCGTCCTGGAATAAAAAGTAGTTTTTAGTCAAGACTAGGGATGAGCGAACCCGAACTGTATAGTTCGGGTTCGTACCGAATTTTGGGGTGTCCGTGACACGGACCCGAACCCGAACATTTTCGTAAAAGTCCGGGTTCGGGTTCGGTGTTCGGGCGCTTTCTTGGCGCTTTTTGAAAGGCTGCAAAGCAGCCAATCAACAAGCGTCATACTACTTGCCCCAAGAGACCATCACAGCCTTGCCTACTATTGGCATGGCTGTGATTGGCCAGTGCAGCATGTGACCCAGCCTCTATATAAGCTTGGGTCACGTAGTGCTGCACGTCACTCTGCTGATACAAGCGTAGGGAGAGGTTGCTGCTGCGACGTTAAGGCGAGATTAGGCAGATTAACTCCTCCAAAAGACTTCATTCAGTGATCGATCTCCAGCTGTGGATCATTGAAGTGCTGATATTGAATTGCTCACTTTTTTTTGGCTGCCCAGAGCGTTTTTATATCACTTTTTTCTGGGGTGATCGGCGGCCATTTTGTGGCTTGTGGTGCGCCAGCACAAGCTACCACCAAGTGCATTTAACATCAATAGTGTGTTTATTTTTTGCTCTATCGTACATCAGGTGCAGGCTGAGCCTGTGTCACCCAAGTGCATTTAACCATCAATAGTGTGGTTATTTTTTGGCCATATACTACATCAGGTGCAGGCTGAGCCTGTGTCACCCAAGTGCATTTAACCATCAATAGTGTGGTTATTTTTTGCTATATCCTACATCAGGGTCAAGCTTTCATCAAGTGCATTTAACCATCAATAGTGTGGTTATTTTTTGGCCATATACTACATCAGGTGCAGGCTGAGCCTGTGTCACCCAAGTGCATTTAACCATCAATAGTGTGGTTATTTTTTGGCCATATACTACATCAGGGGCAAGTTGAGCCTGTCACCCAGCGCCTAAAAAATAGGCCTGACATTTCTATTCCTCCAAATCAGTACTGTTTTAGCTGGTCAAGTTATTTTTAGTGACCGTAAAAGCACAGTTTTTGTTCTGGGTTGAAAAACTATTCCCAAATTTGCCATTCTCAAAATTAGTGGTTTCTGCTGTATCAGGCCTAATTTAAATCTATCCCTAAAAGGGTATATTAGATTCAAGGTGCTGATAGGGTCATTCTGAAAAACTTGACACACACGCTAGCGTGCAGATACAAGTCTAATTCTGTGATTAAACGTATACCTGTCACACAGCGCCTAAAAAATAGGCCTCACATTTATATTCAGCTAAATCTGTCATTACTGGTGTGCCTGTATTAGTGTAATACGGTACCTAAATAGATAGCCAGACAGTGTTAGGTGTCTGTAAAAAAAGGCCTGAATTTTAATTCAATACATTGGCCCGAATAATATTTTTCTTATTGTGGTGAACGGTAACAATGAGGAAAACATCTAGTAAGGGACGCGGACGCGGACATGGTCGTGGTGGTGTTAGTGGACCCTCTGGTGCTGGGAGAGGACGTGGCCGTTCTACCACAGCCACACGTCCTAGTGTACCAACTACCTCAAGTCCCAGTAGCCGCCAGAATTTACAGGGATATTTGGTGGGGCCCAATGCCGTTCTAAGGATGGTAAGGCCTGAGCAGGTACAGGCATTAGTCAATTGGGTGGCCGACAGTGCATCCAGCATGTTCACATTATCTCCCACCCAGTCTTCTGCAGAAAGCGCACAGATGGCGCATGAAAACCAAGCCCATCAGTCTGTCACATCACCCCCATGCATATCAGGGAAACTGTCTGAGCCTCAAGTTATGCAGCAGTCTCTTATGCTGTTTGAAGACTCTGCTGCCAGGGTTTCCCAAGGGCATCCACCTAGCCATTCCCCAGGGGTGGAAGAGATAGAATGCACTAACGCACAACCACTTATGTTTCCTGATGATGAGGACATGGGAATACCACCTCAGCACGTCTCTGATGATGACGAAACACAGGTGCCAACTGCTGCGTCTTTCTGCAGTGTGCAGACTGAACAGGAGGTCAGGGATCAAGACTGGGTGGAAGACGATGCAGGGGACGATGAGGTCCTAGACCCCACATGGAATGAAGGTCGTGCCACTGACTTTCAGAGTTCGGAGGAAGAGGCAGTGGTGAGACCGAGCCAACAGCGTAGCAAAAGACAAAGAGGGAGCAGTGGGCAAAATCAGAACACTCGCCGCCAAGAGACTCCGCCTGCTAC
Source organism: Bufo bufo (assembly GCF_905171765.1). NCBI lineage: Eukaryota > Metazoa > Chordata > Amphibia > Anura > Bufonidae > Bufo > Bufo bufo. Next base: position 829,767,542 of record NC_053389.1, read on the forward strand.
TGACCGCCGCCATCTGGGACCGAGCACCCCAAAGGCAGCTTCAAGGAGTTCCCTGGCATGGCACTTCTTTAAACAATGTGCTGACGACAAGACCCGAGTGGTTTGCACGCTGTGCCATCAGAGCCTGAAGCGAGGCATTAACGTTCTGAACCTTAGCACAACCTGCATGACCAGGCACCTGCATGCAAAGCATGAACTGCAGTGGAGTAAAAACCTTAAAAACAAGAAAGTCACTCAGGCTCCCCCTGCTACCTCTTCTGCTGCTGCCGCCTCGGCCTCTTCTGCTGCTGCCGCCTCGGCCTCTTCCTCCGCCTCTGTAGGAACGTTGGCACCTGCCGCCCAGCAAACATGGGATGTACCACCAACACCACCACCTGCGTCACCAAGCATCTCAACAATGTCACACGGCAGCGTTCAGCTCTCCATCTCACAAACATTTGAGAGAAAGCGTAAATTCCCACCTAGCCACCCTCGATCCCTGGCCCTGAATGCCAGCATTTCTAAACTACTGGCCTATGAAATGCTGTCATTTAGGCTGGTGGACACAGACAGCTTCAAACAGCTCATGTCGCTTGCTGTCCCACAGTATGTTGTTCCCAGCCGCCACTACTTCTCCAAGAGAGCCGTGCCTTCCCTGCACAACCAAGTGTCCGATAAAATCAAGTGTGCACTGCGCAACGCCATCTGTGGCAAGGTCCACCTAACCACAGATACGTGGACCAGTAAGCACGGCCAGGGACGCTATATCTCTCTAACTGCACACTGGGTAAATGTAGTGGCGTCTGGGCCCCAGGCGGAGAGCTGTTTGGCGCACGTCCTTCCACCGCCAAGGATCGCAGGGCAACATTCTTTGCCTCCTGTCTCCTCCTCCTCCTACTCAGCTTCCTCCTCCTCTTCTTCCACCTGCTCATCCAGTCAGCCACACACCTTCACCACCAACTTCAGCACAGCCCGGGGTAAACGTCAGCAGGCCGTTCTGAAACTCATATGTTTGGGGGACAGGCCCCACACCGCACAGGAGTTGAGGCGGGGTATAGAACAACAGACCGACGAGTGGTTGCTGCCGGTGAGCCTCAAGCCTGGCCTGGTGGTGTGCGATAATGGGCGAAATCTCGTTGCAGCTATGGGACTAGCCGGTTTGACGCACATCCCTTGCCTGGCGCATGTGCTGAATTTGGTGGTGCAGAAGTTCATTCGCAACTACCTCGACATGTCAGAGCTGTTGCATAAAGTGCGGGCCGTCTGTTTCTCGCTTCCGGCGTTCACACCCTGCCGCTGCTCGCCTGTCTGCGCTACAGCGTAACTTCGGCCTTCCCACTCACCGCCTCATATGCGACGTGCCCACCAGGTGGAACTCCACCTTGCACATGCTGGACAGACTGTGCGAGCAGCAGCAGGCCATAGTGGAGTTTCAGCTGCAGCACGCACGGGTCAGTCGCACTGCGGATCAGACACACTTCACCACCAATGACTGGGCCTCCATGCGAGACGTGTGTGCCCTGTTGCGCTGTTTCGAGTACTCCACCAACATGGCCAGTGGCTATGACAACGTTATCAGCGTTACAATACCACTTCTATGTCTACTTGAGAAAACACTTAGGGCGATGATGGAAGAGGAGGTGGCCCAGGAGGAAGAGGAGGAAGAGGGGTCATTTTTAGCACTTTCAGGCCAGTCTCTTCGAAGTGACTCAGAGGGAGGTTTTTTGCAACAGCAGAGGCCAGGTACAAATGTGGCCAGACAGGGCCCACTACTGGAGGACGAGGAGGACGAGGATGAGGAGGAGGTGGAGGAGGATGAGGATGAAGCATGTTCACAGCGGGGTGGCACCCAAAGCAGCTCGGGCCCATCACTGGTGCGTGGCTGTGGGGAAACACAGGACGATGACGATACGCCTCCCACAGAGGACAGCTTGTCCTTAACTCTGGGCAGCAAGGCAAACATGAGCGACTACATGCTGCAGTGCCTGCGCAACGACAGCAGAGTTGCCCACATTTTAACGTGTGCGGACTACTGGGTTGCCACCCTGCTGGATCCCCGGTACAAAGACAATGTGCCCACCTTACTTCCTACACTGGAGCGTGATAGGAAGATGCGCGAGTACAAGCGCACGTTGGTAGACGCGCTACTGAGAGCATTCCCAAATGTCACAGGGGAACCAGTGGAAGCCCAAGGCGAAGGCAGAGGAGGAGCAAGAGGTCGCCAACGCAGCTGTGTCACGGCCAGCTCCTCTGAGGGCAGGGTTAGCATGGCAGAGATGTGGAAAAGTTTTGTCACCACGCCACAGCTAACTGCACCACCACCTGATACGGAACGTGTTAGCAGGAGGCAACATTTCACTAACATGGTGGAACAGTACCTGTGCACACCCCTCCACGTACTGACTGATGGTTCGGCCCCATTCAACTTCTGGGTCTCCAAATTGTCCACGTGGCCAGAGCTAGCCTTTTATGCCTTGGAGGTGCTGGCCTGCCCGGCGGCCAGCGTTTTGTCTGAACGTGTATTCAGCATGGCAGGGGGCGTCATTACAGACAAACGCAGCCGCCTGTCTACAGCCAATGTGGACAAGCTGACGTTCATAAAAATGAACCATGCATGGATCCCACAGGACCTGTCCTTCCCTTGTGCAGATTAGACATTAACTACCTCCCCTTAACCATATATTATTGTACTCCAGGGCACTTCCTCATTCAATACTATTTTTAATTTCATTTTACCATTATATTGAGGGGCAACCCAAAGTTGAATGAACCTCTCCTCTGTCTGGGTGCCGGGGCCTAAATATGTGACAGTGGCCTGTTCCAGTGGTGGGTGACGTGAAGCCTGATTCTCTGCTATGACATGAAGACTGATTCTGTGCTGACATGAAGCCAGATTCTCTGTTACGGGACCTCTCTCCTTTGTCTGGGTGCCTGGGCCTAATGTCATGGTCTTACCTTCTTGCTGTTCTCCTTCGTTTGACATGTGCTGGCGGCCATCTTGGTTTCTGGGTTTCTTGTAGCCTTCCACCCTGCGGCTCCTCCTTCCCACTGGGAGGAGCTGGATGCCTAGCTCATATATATAGGAGGTCTGTGGCTTCAGTTCCTTGCTTGGTCCTCTTGTGTACACATGCTTCTAAGACTGCTGCTGCTTCTGGTTCCTGATCCTGGCTTCGTCTGACTACCCTGCTGGTTCCTGATCCTGGCTTCGTCTGACTACCCTGCTGGTTCCTGATCCTGGCTTCGTCTGACTACCCTGCTGGTTCCTGATCCTGGCTTCGTCTGACTACCCTTCTGGTTCCTGACCTCTGGCTTCGCAAAGACTCTGCTCGGTTTCACCATCCGTTTGGACTTTTGCTTTACAGCTTTATTTTCAATAAAGCCTTCTTATTTTCTCTTATCTCTTGTTGTACGTCTGGTTCATGGTTCCGTGACATTAGGACCAAGCCATGAATTCTGACGGTACAGGGCCATCCTCGCTACCCACGCTGGTTGCCAGACTTGATCAGCAGGATCACCTGTTGGGTCGGTTCGCTGTGGCGTTGCAAACCCTGCTTGAACGCACGGCTCATTTCGCTCCCGTTGCCGATGGGTCGGTTGTCGCTCCTGGGCTCGCTCCTACTGCCGCTCCGGTTGTTGCGCCAGAGTCTACCCCGACACCTGTTGTTGCGCCTGCGGTGTTTCGGGGTATGACCGGTTCTGCCCCTCTTCCACAGCGCTTTGGGGGAGAGCCAACTCAGTGCCGAGGTTTCCTTAACCAGGTGGGCATTTATTTCGAGTTGCTGCCACATGCCTTTCCTACTGAGAGATCAAAGGTGGGCTTCTTGATCTCGCTGCTCTCGGACAAGGCCTTGGCCTGGGCCAGCCCTTTATGGGAGAACAACAATCCGGTGGTTGCCGAGTTTTCCGGTTTTGTTGCTTCTCTTCGGAAGGTATTCGATGTGCCGGCTCGTGCTGCCTCTGCTGCGAAGCTCCTTATGTCCATCAGACAGGGTTCACGATCCGTAGCTGAATACGCCATTGAGTTTCGTACCCTGGCAGCAGAGGTGGGCTGGAATAATGAGGCTCTGGTCGCTGCTTTCTCTCATGGTCTCTCGGATGCCTTGAAGGATGAGGTTGCAGCTAAGGACCTACCAGTTGAGCTCGAGTCTCTTATTTCATTCCTGATTTTGATTGACACCAGACTCAGGGAGAGACCTTCCTTTAAGGAGAACCTGCGGAGGTCTTCTAACAGATTGGTGCCTACGTTTGCTGTCCCACCCGTGCCTCCCTCTCCTCCCACGCCTCCTGGGGATGACTTGTCTGGGGGTGAACCCATGCAGCTGGGGTTTGCTCGCCTGTCCGAGGGGGAGAGGGCACTCCGGAGACGCGAGGGCCGATGCATGTACTGTGGTCTCGGTGGGCATTTTCGGTTGGCATGTCCGAACCGTCCGGGAAAACGCTCGTACCTGAGATCCTGTCGGGGGCAGATCTTGGGTGGAGTCTCCTCGTCCCCGGTTTCCCGTGTTGACAAACCACTGATCACTGTTGTCCTCTCCTGGGTCGGGGGCTCGGTGACGACCCAGGCGTTGGTGGACTCTGGTGCTGGTGGTTTGTTCATTGATAGTGTGTTCGCTGCCGCCAATTCCATTCCTCTGCAGGCTCGAGGTTCCCCACTGGCTCTTGAGGCGATAGACGGCAGACCCCTTCTGCCGCCACACGTGACTCATGAGACCCTTCCAGTGGGGATAGCCATTGGTGCCGTTCACAGAGAGTCGGTCTGTCTCCAGGTTATTTCGTCTCCACACTACTCGGTGGTCTTGGGGTACCCCTGGCTCCAGAAGCATAATCCGACTTTCGATTGGAGATCGGTCGAGATCCTCTCGTGGTCACCGCAGTGTGGGGCTAGTTGCATCCATGGGCCTGTCAAGTTGCTGTGTACTTCCTCGGACTCTCTGTTGCCTCCTGAATACGAGGAGTACCGGGATGTATTCGATAAGGTGCGCGCGGTTGCCCTACCTCCGCACCGCCCATACGATTGTGCCATAGAGTTACAATCTGGTGCCGTTCCTCCTCGTGGCAAAGTCTATCCACTGTCGGTAGCGGAGAATGAGGCCATGGAGGAGTACGTGAGGGAGGCGCTTTCACGCGGACACATTCGCAAATCTTCGTCCCCGGCAGGGGCTGGATTTTTCTTTGTGAAAAAGAAGGGCGGTGAGTTGAGGCCTTGCATCGATTACAGGGGTCTCAATCGCATCACGATCAAGAACGCTTACCCGATACCCTTGATTTCCGAGCTGTTCGATCGCCTTAAAGGGGCCACGGTCTTTACCAAACTCGACCTGAGGGCGGCATATAACCTGGTAAGGATCAAGGCGGGCGATGAGTGGAAGACCGCGTTTAACACCAGGACCGGTCATTACGAATCCTTGGTTATGCCCTTTGGGTTGTGCAATGCGCCCGCAGTCTTTCAGGAATTCATCAACGATGTTTTCCGTGACCTGTTGCAGCAGTGTGTGGTGGTCTATTTGGATGACATCTTGGTATATTCTGAATCCATGGAGGTCCACATTCTGGATGTCAGACGAGTGTTGCAACGGTTACGAGAGAACAAGCTGTTCGGTAAGCTTGAGAAATGCGAATTTCACCGATCCCAGGTAACCTTCTTAGGTTACATCATTTCCGCTGAGGGGTTCTCCATGGATCCTGAGAAGGTTTCGGCTGTCTTACAGTGGCCCCAGCCCAGTGGTCTTCGTTCCCTGCAGCGCTTTTTGGGCTTCCCCAATTATTATCGGAAGTTCATCAGGGACTTTTCCATGCTGGCCAAGCCTCTCACGGATCTGACCAGGAAGGGCAGTAATTCCCAGGTCTGGCCGCTCGAGGCCATCCGAGCTTTTGAGGCCCTAAAGTCCGCCTTTGTGTCGGCTCCGATTCTGTCGCATCCCAACCCTGGGTTGCCCTTTGTCCTCGAGGTGGACGCGTCTGAGACGGGAGTAGGCGCCCTTCTGTCTCAGCGTAGAACACCAGAGGGTCCTCTGCTTCCTTGTGGGTTTTACTCCCGGAAACTGTCTTCCGCGGAGTGCAACTATCAGATTGGTGACAGGGAGTTATTGGCCATCGTGCAGGCCCTTAAAGAATGGAGGCACTTGCTCGAGGGTTCGGTGGTTCCGGTTCTCATCCTGACGGACCACAAGAATCTGACCTACCTTTCTGAGGCCAAGAGATTGACACCACGTCAGGCCAGATGGGCTCTGTTCTTGTCACGTTTTAATTACGTGGTCTCCTACCTACCCGGTTCCAAGAACATCAGGGCGGATGCCTTATCACGGCAGTACTCCGAGCTGTCCAGGGAGGAGTCGATTCCGACTTCGGTCATACCTCCGAATCAGATCCTGGCCGCCATTCGTACCAGCCTGACCTCTCCCCTGGGTGAGCAGATTTTGGCGGCTCAATCTGGTGCTCCCTCTGGGAGACCCAACGGCAGATGTTTTGTGCCTGAGGAGTTGCGCACTCGGTTGTTGCGTACCTACCATAACTCCAAGACCGCGGGGCATCCTGGAAAGAATCAGCTGTCCTGGGCTGTTTCACGTCTGTTCTGGTGGCCTTCCCTACGTTCCGACATCGCCGCATATGTAGCGGCATGCTCCGTTTGTGCCCAGAGTAAGTCCCCTCGGCACCTTCCGTTGGGCCTTCTGCAACCCATAGCCACCGGGGAGCGCCCATGGTCACACCTGGGGATGGATTTCATTGTGGACCTCCCTGCATCCCGAGGCCATACGGTCATTCTCATGATTGTGGATCGGTTTTCCAAAATGTGCCACTGTGTTCCTCTCAAGAAGTTACCCTCTGCACAAGAGTTGGCCACGATTTTTGCCAGGGAGGTCTTCCGGTTGCACGGTTTGCCCAAGGAGATTGTGTCGGATCGGGGGAGTCAGTTTGTGTCCAGGTTCTGGCGCGCCTTTTGCTCCCAGTTGGGGATTCATCTCTCCTTCTCCTCGGCCTACCACCCTCAGTCCAATGGGGCCGCAGAACGATCCAATCAGGCCTTGGAGCAATTCCTTCGTTGCTATGTCTCCGACCACCAAGACAATTGGGTTGACCTCCTGCCTTGGGCTGAGTTTGCCATGAACACGGCGGTGAACTCTTCCTCTAGGACGTCTCCCTTCATGGCCAATTATGGGTTCCAACCTGCCGTGTTACCGGAGGTATTCTCTCCCCAGGATATTCCGGCTGTGGAGGATCACCTTTCCGTCCTACGTGCTTCTTGGGTACAGATCCAGAAGTCCCTTGAGGTCTCTGCGCAGCGCCAGAGACTCCAGGCTGATCGCAGACGAGCGCCTGCTCCTTCCTACCAGGTCGGAGACCGTGTATGGTTGTCCACCCGCAACCTCGACCTTCGAGTGCCCACTCCCAAGCTGGCGCCTCGCTTTGTTGGTCCCTTCCGAGTGCTTCGCAGGGTAAACCCGGTAGCCTATGCCCTTGCGCTTCCTCCTGGCATGCGGATCTCCAACGTGTTTCATGTCTCCCTGTTGAAGCCACTGGTGTGTAATCGTTTCACTTCCTCGGTTCCTCGGCCTCGTCCGGTCCAAGTGGGCAATCGTGAGGAATATGAGGTGAGCAATATCCTGGACTCACGCCTGGTCCGCGGTCGGTTGCAGTTTTTGGTCCATTGGCGTGGTTATGGTCCAGAGGAGCGTTCCTGGGTTCCCTCCGCAGATGTCCATGCTCCTGCCTTGCTCCGAGCCTTCCACGCACGCTTCCCTCAGAAACCGTTTTGTGCTCCGCGGAGGAGGGGCCCTTGAGGGGGAGGTACTGTCATGGTCTTACCTTCTTGCTGTTCTCCTTCGTTTGACATGTGCTGGCGGCCATCTTGGTTTCTGGGTTTCTTGTAGCCTTCCACCCTGCGGCTCCTCCTTCCCACTGGGAGGAGCTGGATGCCTAGCTCATATATATAGGAGGTCTGTGGCTTCAGTTCCTTGCTTGGTCCTCTTGTGTACACATGCTTCTAAGACTGCTGCTGCTTCTGGTTCCTGATCCTGGCTTCGTCTGACTACCCTGCTGGTTCCTGATCCTGGCTTCGTCTGACTACCCTGCTGGTTCCTGATCCTGGCTTCGTTTGACTACCCTGCTGGTTCCTGATCCTGGCTTCGTCTGACTACCCTTCTGGTTCCTGACCTCTGGCTTCGCAAAGACTCTGCTCGGTTTCCCCATCCGTTTGGACTTTTGCTTTACAGCTTTATTTTCAATAAAGCCTTCTTATTTTCTCTTATCTCTTGTTGTACGTCTGGTTCATGGTTCCGTGACACCTAAATGTGTGACAGTGGCCTGTTCCAGTGGTGGGTGACGTGAAGCCTGATTCTCTGCTATGACATGAAGACTGATTCTGTGCTGACATGAAGCCAGATTCTCTGTTACGGGACCTCTCTCCTCTGCCTGGGCCTAAATATGTGACAGTGGCCTGTTCCAGTGGTGGGTGACGTGAAGCCTGATTCTCTGCTATGACATGAAGACTGATTCTGTGCTGACATGAAGCCAGATTCTCTGTTACGGGACCTCTCTCCTCTGTCTGGGTGCCAGGGCCTAAATGTGTGACAGTGGCCTCTTCCAGTGGTGGGTGACGTGAAGCCTGATTCTCTGCTATGACATGAAGACTGATTCTGTGCTGACATGAAGCCAGATTCTCTGTTACGGGACCTCTCTCCTCTGTCTGGGTGCCAGGGCCTAAATGTGTGACAGTGGCCTCTTCCAGTGGTGGGTGACGTGAAGCCTGATTCTCTGCTATGACATAAAGACTGATTCTATGCTGACATGAAGCCAGATTCTCTGTTACGGGACCTCTCTCCTCTGTCTGGGTGCCAGGGCCTAAATGTGTGACAGTGGCCTCTTCCAGTGGTGAGTGACGTGAAGCCTGATTCTCTGCTATGACATGAAGACTGATTCTGTGCTGACATGAAGCCAGATTCTCTGTTACGGGACCTCTCTCCTCTGTCTGGGTGCCGGGGCCTAAATATGTGACAGTGGCCTGTTCCAGTGGTGGGTGACGTGAAGCCTGATTCTCTGCTATGACATGAAGACTGATTTTGTGCTGACATGAAGCCAGATTCTCTGTTACAGGACCTCTCTCCTCTGTCTGGGTGCCGGGGCCTAAATGTGTGACAGTGGCCTCTTCCAGTGGTGGGTGACGTGAAGCCTGATTCTCTGCTATGACATGAAGACTGATTCTGTGCTGACATGAAGCCAGATTCTCTGTTACGGGACCTCTCTCCTCTGTCTGGGTGCCAGGGCCTAAATGTGTGACAGTGGCCTCTTCCAGTGGTGGGTGACGTGAAGCCTGATTCTCTGCTATGACATGAAGACTGATTCTATGCTGACATGAAGCCAGATTCTCTGTTACGGGACCTCTCTCCTCTGTCTGGGTGCCAGGGCCTAAATGTGTGACAGTGGCCTCTTCCAGTGGTGAGTGACGTGAAGCCTGATTCTCTGCTATGACATGAAGACTGATTCTGTGCTGACATGAAGCCAGATTCTCTGTTACGGGACCTCTCTCCTCTGTCTGGGTGCCGGGGCCTAAATATGTGACAGTGGCCTGTTCCAGTGGTGGGTGACGTGAAGCCTGATTCTCTGCTATGACATGAAGACTGATTCTGTGCTGACATGAAGCCAGATTCTCTGTTACGGGACCTCTCTCCTCTGTCTGGGTGCCGGGGCCTAAATATGTGACAGTGGCCTGTTCCAGTGGTGGGTGACGTGAAGCCTGATTCTCTGCTATGACATGAAGACTGATTCTCTGCTGACATGAAGCCAGATTCTCTGCTATGGCATGAAGAGACTGATTCTCTGCTGACGTGAAGCCCGATTCTCTGCTATGGGACCTCTGTCCAATTGATATTGGTTCATTTTTATTTTTTTTATTTTTATTTTAATTCATTCCCCTATCCACATTTGTTTGCAGGGGATTTACCTACATGTTGCTGCCTTTTGCAGCCCTCTAGCTCTTTCCTGGGCTGTTTTACAGCCTTTTTAGTGCCGAAAAGTTTGGGTCCCCATTGACTTCAATGGGGTTCGGGTTCGGGACGAAGTTCGGGTCGGGTTCGGATCCCGAACCCGAACATTTCCGCGAAGTTCGGCCGAACTTCTCGAACCCGAACATCCAGGTGTTCGCTCAACTCTAGTCAAGACAAATCTGAGCAATGAAAGCAAAAAGGCCTGACAAGATTCGGAGTATTCAGAATTAACAAGACATGCCTCAACCGCCCGTAGACCCAGTTCATCGTCGATCGACGTGTATAAGCTACGCACGTCGAACGAAACAAGAACTGCGCCCACAGAGACATCAAGATCATTGATCTTAGACAAAAAGTCACCTGTATCTCTAATGAATGATTTAGTAGAGATAGCAAAACAGCGCAACATCTTATCAAGGAAGATTGCCACATTATAAAAGAGGGACTCTCTACCCGACACAATTGGGCGGTCGTGAGGGGGCAACACCCCCTTGTGGACTTTAAGCAGGGTGTACAATATGGGTGTGATAGGTTTATCACGATATAAATAACAAAACAATTTGTCATCGATGATGTCAGCCTCACGAGCCTGATTTAAAATATCTCGCAGTTCCCTTAGCAAACCAAATTTGGGATCCTGTGCTACCCGTTTGTACACCTGTAAGTCCTCAAGTTGGCCATAGATCTCCCGGATGTACTCACTGGTGTCCATGACCACAACCCCACCACCCTTGTCGCAGACTTAATGGTGAGGCTGTGGTCGGAGGCCAGAGAGCACATCGCGGCGATCTCATCAGATGTAATGTTACCAAATATGAGACCATTATTCTCAGAAACACATTTTAATTCATCGAGGTCCCTACGTATGGCTAGAGAGAATGCTTCAACAGCAGGATGATCAATTACAGGGTTAAAATTGCTTTTAACATATAACCCAGTATTATACAAAGATAATTCTGTTGACTTATCACCATCACATCTCGAGGTTTGACTCTGTGTTGAGAACCAAATCTTGAGTTTGACACTCCGTAAAAATCTATGCAAGTCCAGCTCCATGCTAAACCAATCCGTTTTAGACACGGGGCAAAAAGAAAGGCCCTTGTCCATGACGGATTGTTGTGCTTCATTCAGGATAGTAGAGGAAATATTTACCACTATGTCCTCTATGTTCTCTTTATGTTCGCCATTTTCTGACGCTGAGGTCTGAGATTTTTGTTTCTTTCCTTGCCATTTGCGGTGGTGCTTACCGCCCCTCCTGGTTCTATTGGATCCGTACCCAGTCCTAAAAAAGATTTCTGGACTGTTGCTTGTGAGTTAGCCTCTCCCCGTTCCTGACTCTTACTTTGGGATTGTGATCGTGTGTATCTTTTATCAGAGGAATAATTCTGTCTCCTATCGCCTCCTCTGGAGTTCTTAGGGTCACGTTGCCACACATATATAAATCCACGTGTGTAGTCCTCCATATCACGAGACCATTTTTGACGTTTCTTATCTTGCAATTCAGATCTTAGTTTCTCAAAGTGTGGTACACAAGACGTAATATATGTTTCATACTCCTCAACTGACATTAATTCCTTCAATAACAATGTAGTTTTCTGTACAGCTTCTTGTATCAGCATTATCTCTTTCTGTAAGAACTCAATGTTGAGCAAAATAATGTCAAAGGCAAACTTGTTACAAATCTGGGAAAACCTAGTACAAAATTCAACGTTGTTAGGGAATAAATCCGGTCTTAGCTGTGACCGCATGCCACGTGGAATTCTGTGGTTCTGGTGATATTCGCATAAAGTAAACATATGGAGCTCTAGATTGATTAGACGTCTAGAGTCATATTCAAATTGTTTCTTAGTGTCCAGTAATGAAGGGGTGAACAAAAAAGTAGTGTCTCTATCCGTACCTCGCAGGATCCTCAGTTCGTCCTCCATTGCTGTAAGTGAAGACATCTGGGTCCCGGTTTTCAGACGGTGTAGCCATGTTAGGTGCAAAGCGTCCTCTGGTGCAATAATAAACCTTGAAAAACGAGGATGCAGCACACTATAAATGCGAGGGGTGCACGTCTGGCCAGTGAGGACCAGCACCTAGGTCCAATGAACTAAAAATGGAAAAACAGCCAGCAGCACTCCAGATTAGCAAAGAAAACGTGTAGTTTATTGACCCAAAGTCAAGCAACGTTTCAACAGCTTATTGCTTTTCCCTTCATCTCCCATTTTTCCACTGATAGCTCGCAAATTGCTACTATAATTCGGAAACATTGGAGTTTGATAGGGAATAGCTTTCCTCAGATTGTAGAATTCAATACACCCCCTCTGTTTTCCTATCGGAGAGGGCGAAATTTGGGAGATAGATTGGTAAAAGCGGATGTGGGTAGTGCCAAGACAAGTGTGAGAGCAATGTGCGGCTCCACTCGCACTGGGTGTTATCCTTGCTATCATTGCATAAACTGCAAACTTATGATCAAAGGAGATACATTTTTCAATCCGGCCACCAATGGAGTGATTAAAATCACTCAATTTCTTACTTGTGACTCATCCTACGTGGTCTACCAGCTGATCTGTCCCTGTGGTAAGTGGTATGTTGGTGAGACCACGTGGGATGTAAAGACACGGCTCAACCAGCACCGTTATTCCATTAGGAAGGAGAAAATGGATTTGCCTGTGTCTAAACATTTTAAAGATGCAGGACACACACAGAATGATCTGAGATTACGCATTTTGGAACAGATAGAATTGTGGAGACGGGGGGGAGATAGACAAGCTCTCCTCAAAAAACGTGAGTTATACTGGATATATACTTTAAAGACTTTAAAACCCAACGGGTTAAATGTTGATTTTAGGGTTGATTAGTACTGTCTTATTCCGTTAATCACTTGATCCGTATTCCCATCTGTATGGTGATTGCACATGTACACATACTAAAGCGTGTAACCAAGGGTAATTTTTCATGAGAATTTTACTAAAATTTTCTCTCTTTTTGTTTTTAGATTCCAAATACTCTCAAGGTCATGACTGAGGTGCTGTATGATGCGAAGTCTATTGCGGTTCTAGTTGGCTACCCATATTATGTACTTTGTATTCACACCATGATGTTTGGACTGCTGCTGCAACATTAATGCGGAATTTTTTCCATCCTGTGCTAGGTGTCCGCCCATACAGTCTTTATATCTTTAATAAATATTTTTTAAGGAACTTGGATTATCCATATTATTTCTATATACAGTTATGGCTTAGAGACTGAAATGCATTGGTGATAGAGTGATGCACCCCTATGTGGGATTAGTGGCGGTTCGTGGGGTCATCCTGGCGACGCCAACTTCTCTCCTATTCTAACACTGATAGATCATTAACATGACCTGTCAGTGTTGGGTAACATTCTTCCTTCACCGTCTGTATTGTCTCCCTATAGGCGCTACAATGGGTTGATAAGACGCTGAATCTAGTGATCATATATGTATCCTCATGTAGGTCGCGGGTTGGCAGTGTCCTAGACCCAGTTATTAATATAAAATCCTTTCATAAACTATATTTTTATAACCCTGCTCCTCATATTCATTTAGTTATTCATGTATATAACTACGATTACGTAGTGACTGATGGGCGGCCCCTACTACGGTCCGGACATGCGCATATTACTTGTGAGGCTGTCTTGGACATCTTGGTTGTGGTTGCCAGTCAGTCCCCAGGCGCCAAAAAAAACGCAATACTTGTCCCTCTCGCGCATGCGCGGTTAGTGAATGGAAACGCCGCTGAGCACACTATTCAAGTTACATACAGTCACCCAGCTGACAGTGAGTGTTTTTAATTTCATGTGATTAATATATTCACCTGCACTTGTTTAGATCTTTTTCACATAATGTAAAGGATGTTGTAGTAATGATTCATCATTTATATGCACTATACTTGCCAGATTGTGGCAGTCATTTATATGTATTTATGTAACTGTATGTATCACTATATTTATTGTTTTTGATTGTATTTTATTAATTGATGTTAATTTTTAGTTGATCAATGTCCTTATATAAAGCACGCTTGTAACACATGTGCACTAGGCTTGATAAAGACAGCAATAAGCTGTTGAAACGTCGCTTGACTTTGGGTCAATAAACTACACGTTTTCTTTGCTAATCTGGAGTGCTGCTGGCTGTTTTTCCATTTATATATATATACACTTTGACTTTATACTCCTCCAGAAGGAAGAACCATTAGATAATAAATGGAAATAAGTTGAATCTTAAATTACACATAAAATATGCCAGGCATTAAATAATAAATAGTATATGGGGTAAAGATAAAAATAGAGTATATATGGAGCTAGATGGACTTCCCCTTCCATGAAAAGTATATATTATATAATATATATAATATTAAAAATATAGAAATATAGAAATACAAATAAAAAAAATATATAAGATAAAAAATATATAATAAATACTAGAGACATGGGACTAAAAAAACTAATAAAATATTCATCGGATATATTCAAAAATATTTTCCATATGTGTATAGGTACAGGGAAAAAAACCTATGACCCAAAGAATCAATCCCGAGACAGGATAGGATTCTAACATCACATATCTATAGAAATATGATATAAAGTATATGAGATGAATAGTAAAAAAATATATATATATAAATAAATAAATACAATTACAGCAAATGGGACCTGATAAACTAGTGGGATATAAAATTAACCATAACCAAGAAAGCTTTTACATATATAAAAACTCCCATAAAACATATATCTAAGAAAATGTTTTTTTTTTTTATATATATCTAAAAAAAAATAAAAAAAATTTAAAAAGTTCCTAAACCAATCAAAAATCTGTGTAAATAAATAAATATATATAATTCAAAAATTAACATATTCCAGGGACTCATTAAGACCAAAGGGTGTTAGGGTGTTCAGGTGGAATATCCAGTATATTTCTTTCTTACACAATACCTGGAAACAGTGTGTGACCTGTTCAATTGGTGTCACACGCAGGCATGCAGGGTTGCCATCATGTATTTTAGCATAATGTCTGGAGACACTGTGCGTGAGTACTTTCCTCGTAATGTTTGAGCGGTGCTCGTTCATTCTCTCACGCAGGGATTGTGTGGTACGGCCTACGTAAAAGAGTGAACACGAGCATTTGAGGAGATAGATCACATTCATCGTGCTACAATCCATATGCTGTTTGAACGTAAATGTTTTGCCGTTCGAGGGATTTTTGATATTACTCATGCCATATGTAATCATAAGTAGTGTCGAAAAGTAGAGTTGAGCGAACACCTGGATGTTCGGGTTCGAGAAGTTCGGCCGAACTTCCCGGAAATGTTCGGGTTCGGGATCCGAACCCGATCCGAACTTCGTCCCGAACCCGAACCCCATTAAAGTCAATGGGGACCCGAACTTTTCGGCACTAAAAAGGCTGTAAAACAGCCCAGGAAAGAGCTAGAGGGCTGCAAAAGGCAGCAACATGTAGGTAAATCCCCTGCAAACAAATGTGGATAGGGAAATGAATTAAAATAAAAATTAAAAAAATAAAAATTAACCAATATCAATTGGACAGAGGTCCCATAGCAGAGAATCTGGCTTCACGTCAGCAGAGAATCAGTCTCTTCATGCCATAGCAAAGAATCTGGCTTCATATCAGCAGAGAATCAGTCTCTTCATGCCATAGCAGAGAATCTGGCTTCATGTCAGCGCAGAATCAGTCTTCATGTCATTGCAGAGAATCAGGCTTCACGTCACCCACCACTGGAACAGGCCACTGTCACACATTTAGGCCCCGGCACCCAGACAGAGGAGAGCGGTCCCGTAACAGAGAATCTGGCCTTATGTCAGCGCAGAATCTGTCATCATGTCATAGCAGAGAATCAAGCTTCACGTCACCCACCACTGGAACAGGCCACTGTCACACATTTAGGCCCCGGCACCCAGACAGAGGAGAGAGGTCCTGTAACAGAGAATCTGGCCTTATGTCAGCACAGAATCTGTCTTCATGTCATAGCAGAGAATCAGGCATCACGTCACCCACCACTGGAACAGGCCACTGTCACACATTTAGGCCCAGGCACCCAGGCAGAGGAGAGAGGTCCCGTAACAGAGAATCTGGCCTTATGTCAGCACAGAATCTGTCTTAATGTCATAGCAGAGAATCAGGCTTCACGTCACCCACCACTGGAACAGGCCACTGTCACACATTTAGGCCCAGGCACCCAGGCAGAGGAGAGAGGTCCCGTAACAGAGAATCTGGCCTTATGTCAGCGCAGAATCTGTATTCATGTCATAGCAGAGAATCAGGCTTCACGTCACCCACCACTGGAACAGGCCACTGTCACACATTTAGGCCCCGGCACCCAGACAGAGGAGAGCGGTCCCGTAACAGAGAATCTGGCCTTATGTCAGCGCAGAATCTGTCTTCATGTCATAGCAGAGAATCAGGCTTCGCGTCAGCCACCACTGGAACAGGCCACTGTCACACATTTAGGCCCAGGCACCCAGGCAGAGGAGAGAGGTCCCGTAACAGAGAATCTGGCCTTATGTCAGCGCAGAATCTGTATTCATGTCATAGCAGAGAATCAGGCTTCACGTCACCCACCACTGGAACAGGCCACTGTCACACATTTAGGCCCCGGCACCCAGGCAGAGGAGAGCGGTCCCGTAACAGAGAATCTGGCCTTATGTCAGCGCAGAATCTGTCTTCATGTCATAGCAGAGAATCAAGCTTCACATCACCCACCACTGGAACAGGCCACTGTCACACATTTAGGCCCCGGCACCCAGGCAGAGGAAAGAGGTCCCGTAACAGAGAATCTGGCTTTATGTCAGCGCAGAATCTGTATTCATGTCATAGCAGAGAATCAGGCTTCACGTCACCCACCACTGGAACAGGCCACTGTCACACATTTAGGCCCAGGCAACCAGGCAGAGGAGAGAGGTCCCGTAACAGAGAATCTGGCCTTATGTCAGCGCAGAATCTGTCTTCATGTCATAGCAGAGAATCAAGCTTCACGTCACCCACCACTGGAACAGGCCACTGTCACACATTTAGGCCCCGGCACCCAGACAGAGGAGAGCGGTCCCGTAACAGAGAATCTGGCCTTATGTCAGCGCAGAATCTGTCTTCATGTCATAGCAGAGAATCAAGCTTCACGTCACCCACCACTGGAACAGGCCACTGTCACACATTTAGGCCCCGGCACCCAGGCAGAGGAGAGAGGTCCTGTAACAGAGAATCTGGCCTTATGTCAGCGCAGAATCTGTATTCATGTCATAGCAGAGAATCAGGCTTCACGTCACCCACCACTGGAACAGGCCACTGTCACACATTTAGGCCCAGGCACCCAGGCAGAGGAGAGAGGTCCCGTAACAGAGAATCTGGCCTTATGTCAGCGCAGAATCTGTATTCATGTCATAGCAGAGAATCAGGCTTCACGTCACCCACCACTGGAACAGGCCACTGTCACACATTTAGGCCCAGGCACCCAGGCAGAGGAGAGAGGTCCCGTAACAGAGAATCTGGCCTTATGTCAGCGCAGAATCTGTATTCATGTCATAGCAGAGAATCAGGCTTCACGTCACCCACCACTGGAACAGGCCACTGTCACACATTTAGGCCCCGGCACCCAGACAGAGTATAGCGGTCCCGTAACAGAGAATCTGGCCTTATGTCAGCACAGAATCTGTCTTCATGTCATAGCAGAGAATCAGGCTTCACGTCACCCACCACTGGAACAGGCCACTGTCACACATTTAGGCCCAGGCAGGCCAGCACCTCCAAGGCATAAAAGGCTAGCTCTGGCCACGTGGACAATTTGGAGACCCAGAAGTTGAATGGGGCCGAACCATCAGTCAGTACGTGGAGGAGTGGGCACACGTACTGTTCCACCATGTTAGTGAAATGTTGCCTCCTGCTAACACGTTCCATATCAGGTGGTGGTGCAGTTAGCTGTGGCGTGGTGACAAAACTTTTCCACATCTCTGCCATGCTAACCCTGCCCCCAGAGGAGCTGGCCGTGACACAGCTGCGTTGGCGACCTCTTGCTCCTCCTCTGCCTTCGCCTTGGGCTTCCACTGGTTCCCCTGTGACATTTGGGAATGCTCTCAGTAGCGTGTCTACCAACGCGCATTTGTACTCGCGCATCTTCCTATCACGCTCTAGTGCAGGAAGTAAGTTGGGCACATTGTCTTTGTACCGGGGATCCAGCAGGGTGGCAACCCAGTAGTCCGCACACGTTAAAATGTGGGCAACTCTGCTGTCATTGCGCAGGCACTGCATCATGTAGTCGCTCATGTGTGCCATGCTGCCCAGAGGTAAGGACAAGCTGTCCTCTATGGGATGCGTATCGTCATCATCCTGCGTTTCCCCCCAGCCACGCACCAGTGATGGGCCCGAGCTGCGTTGGGTGCCACCCCGATGTGAAAATGCTTCATCCTCCTCCTCCTTCACCTCCTCCTCTTCCTCCTCGTCCTCCAGTAGTGGGCCCTGTCTGGCCACATTTGTACCTGGCCTCTGCTGTTGCAAAAAACCTCCCTCTGAGTCACTTCTAAGAGACTGGCCTGAAAGTGCTAAAAATAACCCCTCTTCCTCCTCCTCCTCCTCCTGGGCCACCTCCTCTTCCATCATCGCCCTAAGTGTTTTCTCAAGGAGACATAGAAGTGGTATTGTAACGCTGATAACGGCGTCATCGCCACTGACCATGTTGGTGGAGTACTCGAAACATCGCAACAGGGCACACAGGTCTCGCATGGAGCCCCAGTCATTGGTGGTGAAGTGGTGCTGTTCCGCAGTGCGACTGACTCGTGCGTGCTGCAGCTGAAACTCCACTATGGCCTGCTGCTGCTCGCACAGTCTGTCCAGCATGTGCAAGGGGGAGTTCCACCAGGTGGGCACGTCGCATATGAGGCGGTGAGCGGGAAGGCCGAAGTTACGCTGTAGCGCAGACAGGCGAGCAGCGGCAGAATGTGAACACCGGAAGCGCGCACAGACGGCCCGCACTTTATGCAGCAGCTCTGACATGGTGTAGTTGTGAATGAACTTCTGCACCACCAAATTCAGCACATGCGCCAGGCAAGGGATGTGCGTCAAACCGGCTAGTCCGAGAGCTGCAACGAGATTTCGCCCATTATCGCACACCACCAGGCCAGGCTTGAGGCTCACTGGCAGCAACCACTCGTCGGTCTGTTGTTCAATACCCCGCCTCAACTCCTGCGCGGTGTGGGGCCTGTCCCCCAAACATATGAGTTTCAGAATGGCCTGCTGACGTTTACCCCGGGCTGTGTTGAAGTTGGTGGTGAAGGTGTGTGGCTGACTGGTTGAGCAGGTGGAAGAAGAGGAGGAGGAAGCCGAGTAGGAGGAGGAGGCTACAGGAGGCAAAGAATGTTGCCCTGCGATCCTTGGCGGCGGAAGGACGTGCGCCAAAAAGCTCTCCGCCTGGGGCCCAGCCACCACTACATTTACCCAGTGTGCAGTTAGGGAGATATAGCGTCCCTGGCCGTGCTTACTGGTCCACGTATCTGTGGTTAGGTGGACCTTTCCACAGATGGCGTTGCGCAGTGCACACTTGATTTTATCGGATACTTGGTTGTGCAGGGAAGGCATGGCTCTCTTGGAGAAGTAGTGGCGGCTGGGAACAACATACTGTGGGACAGCAAGCGACATGAGCTGTTTGAAGCTGTCTGTGTCCACCAGCCTAAATGACAGCATTTCATAGGCCAGTAGTTTAGAAATGCTGGCATTCAGGGCCAGGGATCGAGGGTGGCTAGGTGGGAATTTACGCTTTCTCTCAAATGTTTGTGAGATGGAGAGCTGAACGCTGCCGTGTGACATGGTGGAGATGCTTGGTGACGGAGGTGGTGGTGTTGGTGGTACATCCTCTGTTTGCCGGGCGGCAGGTGCCAACGTTCCTCCAGAGGCGGAGGAAGAGGCCGAGGCGGCAGCAGCAGAAGAGGTAGCAGGGGGAGCCTGAGTGAGTTCCTTGTTTTTAAGGTGTTTACTCCACTGCAGTTCATGCTTTGCATGCAGATGCCTGGTCATGCAGGTTGTGCTAAGGTTCAGAACGTTAATGCCTCGCTTCAGGCTCTGATGGCAAAGTGTGCAAACCACTCGGGTCTTGTCGTCAGCACATTGTTTGCCATGCCAGGGAACTCCTTGAAGCTGCCTTTGGGGTGCTCGGTCCCAGGTGGCGGTGGCCAGTAGCAGGCGAACTCTCTTGGCTGTGGGTGTTCTGCTTTTGCCCACTGCTCCCTCTTTTGCTACGCTGTTGGCTCGGTCTCACCACTGCCTCTTCCTCCGAACTCTGAAAGTAAGTGGAACGACTTTCATTCCATGTGGGGTCTAGGACCTCATCGTCCCCTGCATCGTCTTCCACCAAGTGTTCCACCCTGACCTCCTGTTCGGTCTGCACACTGCAGAAAGACGCAGCAGTTGGCACCTGTGTTTCATCATCATCAGAGACGTGCTGAGGTGGTATTCCCATGTCCTCATCATTAGGAAACATAAGTGGTTGTGCGTCAGTGCATTCTATGTCTTCCACCGCTGGGGAAGGGCTAGGTGGATGCCCTTGGGAAACCCTGCCAGCAGAGTCTTCAAACAGCATAAGAGACTGCTGCATAAGTTGAGGCTCAGACAGTTTCCCTGATATGCATGGGGGTGATGTGACAGACTGGGCTTGGTTTTCAGGCGCCATCTGTGCGCTTTCTGCAGAAGACTGGGTGGGAGATAATGTGAACGTGCTGGATCCACTGTCGGCCACCCAATTGACTATCGCCTGTACCTGCTCAGGCCTTACCATCCTTAGAACGGCATTGGGCCCCACCAAATATCGCTGTAAATTCTGGCGGCTACTGGGACCTGAGGTAGTTGTTTTACTAGGACGTGTGGCTGTGGCAGAACGGCCACGTCCTCTCCCAGCACCAGAGGGTCCACTAACAGTAGTGTGTGAAGTTATTGAGGATGACCCTATCATGATTAATGGAATTGCTAATTTGGGAATTGAAATTCAACCCAGAACAAAAACTGTGCTTTGACGGACACTAAATAACTTTACCAGCCACAGCAGTAACCACAGATTTAGCTGAATATAAATTTTAGGCCTAGTATTTAGACCCTGGATGGATGACAGGTATCCCTTTACGGACAGAATTACACTTGGAGATGCACGGTATCGTGTGAAGTTATTGACAATGACCCTATCAGCACCTTCAATGTAATATACCCTTTTATGGATAGATTTAAACTTGGCCTGCTACAGCAGAAACCACTGATTTAGGGAATTGCTAAGTTGGGAATTGTATTTCAACCCAGAAAAAAATATATCCTTTGCCAGACAGCAGACAGTATTACAATTGGCTAGCCACAGCTGAAACACCAGATTTAGGGTCCTGCTATTTTGGCAATTGTATTTCACCCCTCAATAAAATAGCAAGCACAGCCAAGCCCCTGATGTAGGATATAGCAAAAAAAAAAACACACTATTGATGGTTAAATGGACTTGGTGGCAGCTTGTGCTGGCGCACCACAAGACACAAAATGGCCGCCGATCACCTCAGAATAAAGTGACAGAAAAACGCTCTGGGCAGCCTAAAAACAGTGAGCAATTAACTAGCAGAAGTTGAATCATACACAGCTGTAGATCGATCACTTCAGTAAGTTTTTTATTTTTTTTATTTTATCTCTTTTATTGAGCAGAATTAAAATACATAGAAACGTAGATACATTTCAGAGGTGGAGTCAACAGGTCTCCAACGGAAAACATTGAGCTTACAGTGGATAAATTAGTGTTTTTGATGAGTAAATCCCTGCCTAATCTGGCCCTAACAGCAGCAGCTGCATCCTCTCCCTACACGTGACTCCAGCTTAAATAGAGGCTGGGTCACATGCTGCACTGGCCAATCACAGCCATGCCAATAGTAGGCATGGCTGTGATGGCCTCTTGGGGCAAGTAATATGACGCTTGTTGATTGGCTGCTTTGCAGCCTTTCAAAAAGCGCCAATAAAGCGCCGAACACCGAACCCGAACCCGGACTTTTACGTAAATGTTCGGGTTCGGGTCCGTGTCACTAACACCCC
Source organism: Bufo bufo (assembly GCF_905171765.1). Taxonomy (NCBI): domain Eukaryota; kingdom Metazoa; phylum Chordata; class Amphibia; order Anura; family Bufonidae; genus Bufo; species Bufo bufo. Next base: position 829,789,553 of record NC_053389.1, read on the forward strand.
AAAATTCGGTACGAACCCGAACTATACAGTTCGGGTTCGCTCATCCCTATTAACAAGCACTTCTGATAACAGATTCTTTCCGATTCTCTCCCTCACAGCAGCAACATCCTATCCCTACACTAGGCACTGATTGGTCCACCAGACTTATAGTTCCATGACTTTTGATGGAGGTGTTACCTAAGTTTTTAATTAATCCCTTCACACACCCTTGTGGGCAGTATATTAGGAGAGTGTTTGTCCATTGTTTCACATCCCCAGAAGAAGCCAGATCACTGGCGAAACGGCGTTGGGTTAGTAGGTGGCTGAGAGATCGACACACCACTCAGGGTATGCTTATCCTTTTCTTTTAATCACCAAGTCTGTTTATCCTCACATTTGTCTCCATTTGCTATTGCTTGGGGCTTATTGTCTTGAGATGTCTTGGTGACTAGCATCTGATTATTCTAATATATTTTTCCCTGATCCCTGGTGTGCAGACCTCCCAGCCCCTCCTTGGGTCCTATTTCTCTCCCTTGTGTTCCACCTTTGTGCTGCCTTTTTTTATCTTCATGTATGTATTTTACATTGTTAATAAAGTTTATTTATATTTACTATACCAAAGATTTTTGTGCAATTCCTTTGGTGATAGTTACGGCTCCTTGTGGGTCCGCAATTCTTTGCGATTTTTTTCTGTCCGGTAACAATTTGGTAGCCCCTATCCCTACACTAGTAAGAGCAGATTGAAGTGCTGGGTCACATGCTGCACTGGCCAATCACAGCCATGCCATTAGTAGACATGGCTGTGATGGCTTCTAAGGGCACAAGAGTTAAAAGCTTGTTGAATGTCTGCTTTGCAGCCTTTCAAAAAAACGCCATTAAATAGCCGAACACCAAACTCAAACTCAAACTTTTACTGAAAAGTTCGGATTCGGGTTTCAGGGTCTAAAAATCCTAAAGAACGGTACGGTTCACTTAACCCTAGGCATCAATAACAGATAGACAGGGGTCTGATACCCAGCACCCCAATTGATCAGCTGTTTGAAGAGGGGAGTTTGCTCCATGCGACACTGCTTCCTGTTCATTACACTGCCTGTTGTCTCCTCTGTAGCGGTGTTTTAATGTAATTACAAATACCTATCTTATTCACTTGAATGGAGCGAGTACTTGTCATTACTCTGCACTTCTGAGACGACGGGCAGTGTAATGAACAGGAAGTGGTGCTCCCATCATGGGGCTGCTTTTTACAAACTGCAGCGTTAAATTACTGGTACGGTATATGGCATGTTACCGCTGCAGCCAATCACCAATCAGTGGTCTAATGCTGAGGACACAATCTTGCAGCCATTGTCGATGAACACTTTGTTTTGGCGGAGAGAGAGCCAGTAGAATATTTGCTGCTTAATGCACTTTAGAAAGTGATCGGCTGTGTGGCTACTGTCGCCTAGGCCAATCTGCTCTAACACCAAGGACATGAGTTGTGACTAACCTGATTTGTTTTTATGAGAAGGTGAGTAGAAGCCTGGACTAAGGGGCAGCTATGGATGTAGTGTTGTTAGATTGTGTAAAGGCTTCTGATACTGTCCCTCATAGACGTTTAATAGGTAAAATAAGGTCTATGGTCTTGGAAAGTGTAGTTTGTAACTTTCTTCTCTATTTCTATTATTTTGTTTATGAAAAAGATGATTATGCTTCCAGTTCAAATTAATGTGCATACTCTGTAACAACACTACTTTGATATATCCAATAAAATATGTATACTTAAAATCAGTACGTACAGTGTTTTGTACAATCTATTATTTACAATAAAACTTGGAAAAACCCAATAAAAATATCATTTTGAAGGAAATTATAGTTTGTAATTGGGTTGAGAACTGCCTGAGAGTTTTGGTCAATAATTCCTATTCAGAATGGTCCAGGGTTATAAGTGGTGTACCTCAAGGTTTAAGTCACTTCTAGATTTCAAGAATGTGAAATGTCAGAAGAATATTAGAGACAATAGTTTATTTCAGCTTGTAATTCTTTCACCACACTTCCAGTAGCTCAAAGGTTTTAATGCACCAAGATGACTGTTCCTTTAAAAAAAAAAAAGGAAAATTCCATAAAATGATGCTATGGTTTAGCTTCTGAAAGGATAATTGATGTCACTTGAGTTATTTTGAGGTGAACATGTGGCAATATTTAAAGTTCTATTTTAAATGCTTACATTTCTCCATGTTTGACATCATAGGAAGATCAGAAGAAATTAGTCAAGATCAAGACTTTGATCCGTCATAATAGAAAGCAATGTCCAGTCGACATGACACACAGGTTTTCTTGCCAGATCTTCAAGCAAGATGGTGGTCGGCTTTGAGTAGAATCAAATTAATCCTGAAATCCAGATCCGCTGATCACTAGTGAGCGGCTCAGCATCAATTAGAGATGAGCAAATCAATTCTGACTCAATCAAATTCCACCCTTATTTTGTAAGATTTCAAATTGCATCTGAATCTGAGAGAGAGAGAAACAAAACTAAAAAAGAGAGAATATGGGTCCAATGAGACTAATGTTATACAAACATTTTCAGGCCAGTTTGAGCACTTTTGATATTGGGTAGAATCAATTTGCACTCAAATCAAATCGGTTAAACAAATTAAATTTTGAGTGATTTGCTTGTCTCTAAATGTGTATTAATGTTTATTACGGGATATGTGTTTATGTAATGTTTGCTGTACGGCTTTCTTAATGTCTTTATTCCTCAGACTGTATATAATGGGGTTAATAAATGGAGTAAATACAGTGTACAGCAGAGAGAGGATTTTACTACTGACCCAAGTTTGTTCTCTCTTAGGGAAAACATAAACACTAAATAAAGTCCAGTAAAAAATGGAGACCACAATGAGGAGGGAGCTACAGGTGGAGAAGGCTTTCTGTCTACCAGTACTGGATGGGATCCTTAAGACTGATATCACAATGTAAGTATAAGACACTACAATGATTGCGGTTGGGACCATTACAGTTGGAGCTCCCAAAACAAAAATCTCCAAGTGAAAAAAGAAGGTGTCAGAACAGGACAGGTCTAGTAAGGGGACAAGGTCACAGAATATATGGTCGATGATATTTAACCCACAAAAGTTTAATTTTGATGAAGTTATGGTAGCAATTAATGAAATAACATTACCCATCAACCAACTAATAATGATTGATGTAACACAAAATCTATTCGTCATGATTGAGGAGTAACGGAGGGGATTACAGATGGCCACATATCTGTCATAAGACATCACAGCGAGAAGAAAACACTCTAATCCTTCAGTGCAATCAAAAAAATAAAATTGAGTCATACAACCAATAAAACTGACGGTTCCTCCATTATTCAGTAGGATGTGGAGCAGGTTGGGGACAATATTTGTCGATAATAAGATGTCACTGATGGACAGTTGTGAGATGAAGAAATACATTGGGGTGTGGAGGTTCTTGGTGGTGGACACCAGGATGATGATCAGGAGGTTCCCACATATTGTGGCAACAAAAACCACAAGGAACAGAAGAAATAGAAGATTTCTCAAAAATTGGCTGCCTTGAAATCCTAAGAGGAGGAACTCTGTGACCACAGTCAGATTTGTCTGCAAGTACAATAAGAAATTAATGGAAACATCTAATAACATTAAGCCAGGCTGTGATTTGTTTTTAGAATGTTTAAGACCAGATTAGTAGACATAAGACTATGACATCCACTAGATATGGGGCATGAACCATATGTTGGTAGCCTAAATCTCTCAGCCTTACAAATGGAGATTTTTGAGATGATACCACATTAGTGCAAAGGTAGGAAATGGTAATGCTGAGGCCAGTGATTGGCCACAGTGGTCACAAGTTGTCTTTGTGGTGCTTCCTTTGTTATTTTATACCATTACCTGCCTTTGCCCAAGTTTGTTATGAATTTAGACAATATCTTTAAATTATTCTGAATCTGAACCTAAAATTTGTATATTTGTTGTTTCAGTTCATTTTTCATGTGTGTACATGCAATATAACACTATGGCTTCTTTCACAAAAACGATACAGATTGTGTCCGGATCTGTTCAGGAAAAAAATTTGGGTTTTTAACACATGCACAGTTTTGTTCGCAATTGCGTTCAGTGTTTAAGCCTATTTTTTTTCACGCGGATGCTATCAGTTTTGGCGTGTTTTTTATGCACATGAAAAAAAGATTGTAGAATAACAAACGACATCCCCTATCAACTATCAGTGAAAAACCCTTTGCATCTGTATGTAATTCATTGTTCACGGAAGCCCCATTCTCTTATAAGGGATTTTCAAAAATGCAGAATATAGAACATGCTGAGATTTTTACATAACGCAGAGATGATGCGTGAAAAACAACGTTTAATTACACAGACATAGAAATGAATGGGTCAGGATTCAATATGGGTGTATTTTAATTCAAGCATTGCACACATTGGAAAACTTGTTCATGTGAAAGGAGCCTATTTCTGGCTATTACATAACTTGTATCTGGCATTTTTAGTAGTTTTTTTCAGAGCTGTTGGGTGGAGACTGTCTGCTCTTCATGGATGCCTCAGCACAGGACATGGATAAGCAGGTCACTCTGCAGCACACCTCAAAATGCAACATTAGTAATTGAGGGCATTGCACAGAGACTTGAGCAGATTAGATGCTAATCCAGAAGTTAAAGGGGTTCTCCCACAAAAAATATTCTATCGTTTTCAAACCAGCACCTGGATCCGAAAACTTTTATAATTGCATGTTATTAAAAATGTTGGGTCACATTTATTAAGACCGGCGTTTTATACGGTGGTCTTAATAAAGCCCTGCACTGGCGTTTGATCTGCCTCAGTTATTCATACTGTAGTTCTGGCGACTATATTCTGCCTTTACAGCTCAATGATGTCGTGCTTTGCAGTGTAAGAGAGGCTAAAGTGCATGGAAAGTTTCCTGGCCATTTTCAGAATGTCTTGCGGTCAAGTGAAAGACTTGACAAACCACTTTATAACCAGATTAAAGTAGTGTGCCATGCAGGGTGCATGGGTCAGCTCTCCTCAATGCACCACCAATATAATGTTCTTTCCGTTGTCGGTGACCATGGTTCCGATTTTCAGTTGGCGAGGAGAGAGGCAGGATTTGATTTCACCCTAATTACACAACCAAGGATTAACAGATTGAATTATGTATAAAACACAGTGAACACCCAAAATTCTGTAGAATCTGACAGCAGTTTCTCCCCAATAACAGAAGAAAAGATTAATTGAATTACTGATATATAAAAGAATGCAAACAACCTAAAATCTGTAGAAAGAGATCACTTTTTAACCCCAATTAGTACAGAAAAGTGTAATAGAATCGCTCCTATTACCCAGGCTGTACACTCCCCTATTGGTCCCTGCTCTCTCCCTATAGTGTGGATAATGCTTCTCTATCCTTTCCCTACACAATGAATAATCTTTCCCTGAACTGCTCAATGGTAATTTATAGTGAATAAAGTCTTTCCTAATCACTGTCCCTAGTGCCTGTAACGTCTCTCCCTGCACTAATTTCACTGTAAAATGGCGGAGACCGGTCATGAGGAGACTTTTCATAGGCCTATGACATCACAGGGGCTGGCTAGCGGCTGACTGGCTATCTGCACAGCTTCATGGGTGATCGCTCATTCCTGGACTTCTATCTTCCTCTTATTACCATGTGCAGCACCCATTTTAGAAAAAATATGATTCGTTACCACAAAGCACAAGGAAATTTGACTTCCAGGCAAATCAAATTTTTCCTGACATTCAGATTGAATTCCACTTTGTCAACTTCGATTCACTCATCTCTAATAGTATATACAGAAGTCTACAGTGTATGTGAAGTACAAGGTATACTAGATGTAGTGTGTACAGATACAGATGTAGTAGAGTTAGCACTCCTGCTTTCTGAGATTTCTGAGTTGTGTTATCTAATCTAAGCAAACACTTTCAATTGCTTTTCAATGGCTTTTGTCTCAAGATAACACAATGAGTTAAGAAATGGGAGTTAAGAGCTGGAGTGCTAACGCTGCTACATCTGTATATAGTATATACAGCAGTGTACTGATATGTGAGGTACGAGGTATAATAAATGCAGTGTGTACTGATATGTGAGGTATGAGGTATAATAGATGCAGTGTGTACAGATATATAGTATATACAGCAGTGTACTGATATGTGAGGTACGAGGTATAATAAATGCAGTGTGTACTGATATATAGTATATACAGCAGTGTACTGATATGTGAGGTATGAGGTATAATATATGCAGTGTGTACAGGTATATAGTATATACAGCAGTGTACTGATATGTGAGGTAAGAGGTATAATAGATGCAGTGTGTACTGATATATAGTATATACAGCAGTGTACTGATATGTGAGGTATGAGGTATAATATATGCAGTGTGTACAGGTATATAGTATATACAGCAGTGTACTGATATGTGAGGTATGAGGTATAATAAATGCAGTGTGTACAGATATATAGTATATACAGCAGTGTACTGATATGTGAGGTAGGAGGTATAATAGATGCAGTGCGTACAGATATATAGTATATACAGCAGTGTACTGATATGTGAGGTGCAAGGTATAATAGATGCAGTGTGTACAGATATATAGTATATACAGCAGTGTACTGATATGTGAGGTACAAGGTATAATAAATGCAGTGTGTACAGATATATAGTGTATACAGCAGTGTACTGATATGTGAGGTAAGAGGTATAATAGATGTAGTGTGTATGATATATAGTATATACAGCAGTGTACTGATATGTGAGGTATGAGGTATAATAAATGCAGTGTGTACAGATATATAGTATATACAGCAGTGTACTGATATATGAGAGATGAGGTATAATAAATGCAGTGTGTACAGATATATATTATATACAGCAGTGTACTGATATGTGAGGTGCAAGGTATAATAAATGCAGTGTGTACAGATATATAGTATATATAGCAGTGTACTGATATGTGAGGTACGAGGTATAATAGATGCAGTGTGTACAGATATATAGTATATACAGCAGTGTACTGATATGTGAGGTACGAGGTATAATAGATGCAGTGTGTACAGATATAATTATATACAGCAGTGTACTGATATGTGAGGTGCAAGGTATAATAGATGCAGTGTGTACAGATATATAGTATATACAGCAGTGTACTGATATGTGAGGTACGAGGTATAATAGATGCAGTGTGTACAGATATATAGTATATACAGCAGTGTAATTATATGTGAGGTACGAGGTATAATAAATGCAGTGTGTACAGATATATAGTATATACAGCAGTGTACTGATATATGAGAGATTAGGTATAATAAATGCAGTGTGTACAGATATATAGTATATACAGCAGTGTACTGATATGTGAGGTGCAAGGTATAATAGATGCAGTGTGTACAGATATATAGTATATACAGCAGTGTACTGATATGTGAGGTACAAGGTATAATAAATGCAGTGTGTACAGATATATAGTGTATACAGCAGTGTACTGATATGTGAGGTAAGAGGTATAATAGATGTAGTGTGTATGATATATAGTATATACAGCAGTGTACTGATATGTGAGGTATGAGGTATAATAAATGCAGTGTGTACAGATATATAGCATATACAGCAGTGTACTGATATATGAGAGATGAGGTATAATAAATGCAGTGTGTACAGATATATAGTATATACAGCAGTGTACTGATATGTGAGGTACGAGGTATAATAGATGCAGTGTGTACAGATATATAGTATATACAGCAGTGTACTGATATGTGAGGTATGAGGTATAATAGATGCAGTGTGTACAGATATATAGTATATACAGCAGTGTACTGATATGTGAGGTGCAAGGTATAATAAATGCAGTGTGTACAGATATATAGTATATACAGCAGTGTACTGATATGTGAGGTACGAGGTATAATAGATGCAGTGTGTACAGATATATAGTATATACAGCAGTGTACTGATATGTGAGGTACGAGGTATAATAGATGCAGTGTGTACAGATATAATTATATACAGCAGTGTACTGATATGTGAGGTGCAAGGTATAATAGATGCAGTGTGTACAGATATATAGTATATACAGCAGTGTACTGGTATGTGAGTTACGAGGTATAATAGATGCAGTGTTTACAGATATATAGTATATACAGCAGTGTACTGATATGTGAGGTACGAGGTATAATAGATGCAGTGTGTACAGATACATAGTATATACAGCAGTGTACTGATATGTGAGGTATGATATATAATAGATGCAGTGTGTACAGATATATAGTATATACAGCAGTGTACTGATATGTGAGGTATGATATATAATAGATGCAGTGTGTACAGATACATAGTATATACAGCAGTGTACTGATATGTGAGGTATGATATATAATAGATGCAGTGTGTACAGATATATAGTATATACAGCAGTGTACTGATATGTGAGGTACGAGGTATAATAGATGCAGTGTGTACAGATATACAGTATATACAGCAGTGTACTGATATGTGAAGTAACTGGTATAATAGATATAGTGTGTACAGATATATAGTATATATAGCAGTAGAGATGGCCTTGCGGTTCGCCCGGCGGTCGGTTTGCGGCGAACTTTGCCCGTTCGCGGTTCGCTGAACATGCGAACATATGGCGGTATTCGCGCCCGCCATATTCTTTTACATTGTGAAGAACTTTGACCCATGACACATCCTTTAGATGGTACAGGACAGCTAATTGAGACATTTCAGCACATGGACATACCCCCTACCTTATAAATAGACCTGATCTGGCCGCCATTTTACATTCAGTCTTTTGTCAGTGTAGGGGGAGGTTGCTGTGTGGAGCAGGGACAGACTGTTAGGGACACCAAACGCTAGCTAATAGGTCCACAAAAGTCCTTTTAAGGATGGTATAGGTGTGCTATCGATTGGTGTGCAGTATATAGGGGTGTAATACACTTATAATATACTTTCTAACATAGAAAGCATATTATACTGGATTTGTATTGTGCAGCATTGTGACTGGTGAGCAGTTCTGCAGCGATACTACAACTACACACAGTGACAAACGCAATTAGAAAAAATTATTATAACTGGTGTGATATACCAGTGGCCCCCCAAAACGACAGATTGAAGCGGGGTGTTATATACCAATATACTTTCATAATAGTGTATTTGGGTACTGCAGAATTTTTTGCCTGTTTTGCTGCGTTCCCTCTGCTACACACAGTGACAAACGGTACTGGAAGAAAAGTATTATAACTGGTGTGATAGACCAGTGGCCCCCCAAAACGAATGACAGATTGAAGCGGGGTGTTATATAACAATAAACTTTCATAATATTGTATTTGGGTACTGCAGAATTTTTTGGCTGTTTTTCTGCATTCCCTCTACTCCACACAGAGACAAAAGGTACTGGAAAAAAATTATTATAACTGGTGTGATAGACCAGTGGCCCCGCAAAACGACAGATTGAAACGGGGTGTTATATAACAATATACTTTCAGTATAGTGTATTTGGGTACTGCAGAATTTTTTTAAATGTTTTGCTGCATTCCCTCTCCTACACACAGTGACAAACGGTACCGGAAAAAAAGTATTATAACTGGTGTGATATACCAGTGGCCCCCCAAAACGACAGATTGAAGCGGGGTGTTATATAACTTCTTCCACATACACTGCGCTTCTCTAGAGACTTTTATCACAGGGTCATTTAAAAAATGACAGGCAGAGGAAGAGGCGGGCCCTTCCGCAGGGGTGGTAGGGGTAGAGCAGGAGCACCAGGCCGGAGCCAAAGTGGGACTTGGTTGAGTGGCTCACTCAGCCTTCCGCTTCTGCACCCTCTTCATGCTCTCTATCTGCACCCTCTTCACTCTCTGCTGTGTGCACCCCCAAAGACACCACCACCACCATATACCCTCCACTTGAGTCGCAGGAATTATTTTCCGATCCCTTACAAGACATTTCAGATGCGCAGCCATTCTTGGAATCGGATCAGGAAGAGGAGGTAGCAAGGGCCGCCACTCAGCCGTCTGACAACAGTACCCAGATCAGCCCAAGGAGGTTGGTCCCCACTGTTGCTGCCTTCTCCGAGATCTCTAATGTTAGTGGTGGGGAAGGTGACATCGATGATGACCTGTCTATGGACGTCACGTGGTTGCCCACAAGAGAGGAAGAGGAGGGGAGTTCAGAGGGAGAGATGGACTAGCAGAAAGGGAGGAGAAGCAGGCAGAACTTACTTTGCACAGGAGGGAAAAACCAGACTGCAAATGTATCAGGAGCGAGCCATCAACCATGTATGGTCACATCTGGCGCTCCCAGGACGCCCGCACATGGCTCCACAGTGTGGGCTTATTTTTAACGTGTCCGCTGCTGACAATAGTGTTGCCATCTGCAGCCTTTGCAGTCAACGCAAATGTTGCGGTAAGCCCAACACTCACCTAGTGACAACCGCCTTAAGAAGGCACCTGGCCTCCCATCACTGAGCCCAGTGGGAGCAACGCCGTCAAAACCCACAAAGCCACACTCCAGGTGCTCACTGTCCAGCCTCTTCTTCTTCTCCACTCTCCTCCCAATTGTCCTCCACTCCACCTTCCTTTATGCTGTCCTCCCGTTTATCTGGCAAAAGGCAGGCTTCCGTGGCCCAAATGTTCGAGCATAAAAAAATTATGACGCATGATAACCCTCTTGCCCAACGGTTGACAGCTGGCTTGTCGGAACTGATAGCCCGCCAACTACTGCCATATAAACTGGTGGACTCGGAGGCCTTTAGAAAATTTCTGGCCATTGGAACACCGCAATGGAAGGTCCCAGGAAGGAAATATTTCTCCCAGAAGCGCATCCCAGAGCTATATGTCAACGTTCAGCGGCAAGTGAATGTATCTGTGGCACACAGTGTCGGTGCCAAGATACATCTGACCACAGACACGTGGTCTAGCAAACACGGGCAGGGAAGGTACATAACTTTTACTGCCCACTGGGTGAACCTTCTGACGGCCATCAAGCATGTAACACGTGGCACCCGTGTAGATTTGGTTTTACCACCACGGATTGCATGCAGGCCTGCCTCTTCTTTTCCTCCTCCTACTCCATCCTCCCTCTCCTCCTCGGCTGACTCCTCCTTTTCCGCTGCTACCGTCTCTTCCGCTGCACCCCCCAAATCCCCAGAACCCATTCGACGTGCCAGGTGAGACGTTGACATGCTGTGCTGCATCTGTTATGCCTGGAAGCCAAGAGCCACACCGATCCTGCACTCCTTTCAGCTTTGCATTCACAGACAGTTGGTAAAGTGGTGTGCGACAACGGTGCCAATCTGCTGAGCGCGCTGAAACAGGGCAAAATGACACACGTGCTGTGCATGGCACACGTCCTGAACTTGGTCGTGCAGTGATTCGTTGTCAAATACCTTTGGGTCCAGGACGTCTTGCGGCAGGCTGGCCATTTTAGAAGATCTTACACGGCCATGGCTCGCCTTGCTGAAATTCAGCGGCGACACAACCTGCCCGTCAGACGTCTTATTTGTGACTGCCTGACGCAATGGAACTTAACCTTGTATATGCTTGATAGGCTGCTCCAGCAAAAAGGTGCAGTTAACGACTACCTGTACGAACTCTGCAGCAGGAAAAGTTCTGGGGAGCTTGTTTTTTTTTCACCGCGCCAGTGGCTGCTCATGCACGATGCATGCAGACTTCTGTGGCCATTTGATGAGATCACCAAACTGGTCAGTCGCAGCCAGGGCGCCATCAGTGACATCGTACCTTACGCCTTCTTTCTGGAGCGTGCATTGCTTCATGTCATTCATCAAGCAGTCGAGGAGCAGGAGCAGGAAGATGAGGAAGTAGCAATACTGGATGAATTCCCATTGGGGCTACTCCATCTGAGACAAGTCAACAACACGAGTCTGAAGAGGAGTCAGAGGACGATGGTGCCGGATGAGGAGGAGCAAGAAGAGCATGCTTTAAACCTTTCTAGGATCCCTGGTGTTGTCCGTGGATGGGGGGAGGAGAACGAGGACGACATTATCCTGGATGATGAGCAGGAGCCAGGCCACTACACCGCTCCCATTTTAGTGCAAATGGAGGCCTTTATGCTCCAGAGTTTTAAGAGGGACCCTCGTATAAAAAGCATAAAGGGCAAGGACCAGTACTGGGTGGCAACGTACTTAGACCCTCGGTACAAACAAAAAATGACTGAAATGTTACCACCATCACAGAGGGCTGTCAGAATGCAGCACTTCAAGGCCTTGCTTCGAGAAATGCTGCATTCTGCTTTTTTGGGCGCTAGCAGAGGAATTTCCACTCACAGAGAAACAGTTGCGGGTACCAATCACACAGCGCATGCAAGAAGAGGGCGGTTTGAGGATGTGTTGGTCACTTCTGATATGAGATTATTCTTTCAGCCAACCCATTGACAGCTGTCCTCCGGATCCAGCATCAGGGAACGCCTAGACCGACAGGTGTCCGACTACATCGGTTTACCGGCCGATGTGGACGCTCTGAGAATTGATGAACCCCTGGACTACTAGGTGGGCAGGCTTGACCTCTGGCCAGAGCTGGCACAATTTGTCATGGAACTGTTGGCTTGCACCTCGTCCAGTGTCCTGTCCTAAAGGATGTTCAGCTCAGCAGGGGGGATCGTGACCAATAAGCGCACTCGCCTAGCTCACGACAGTGTTGACTACCTCACATTTCAAAAAATGAATGAGGCATGGATCTCGGAAGAATTCAACACATGTGACCAGTAGACCATGTTTGATTCAAATTCCTTATGACAGCCCACAAATATCCGCCACCACCCATAACAATTCATGGTCCCTGTCTTACGTAAATACAGCGGCATAAAAGGCCTTTTATGTCAGTTGAATGTCTAATTTTTGCGGCCTGTAATGGCCGACACTTACTTCTTTATCCTGTGAATGCCTTATGTACCTCAAGCCACAGAATACAAAGTTCTTTGCTGTCAGGTGAACGCCTGTTGGCTAATTTTTAAAGGGCCTAGTACTGGCCGACACTTACTTCTGTATCCTGTGAATGCCTAATGTACCTCCAGCCACAGAATACCAAGTTTTTTGCTGTCAGGTGAACACCTGTTGACAAATTTTTGTGGCCTGTAGTGGCAGACACTTCCTTCTTTATCCTGTGAATGCCTAATGTACCTCCAGCCACAGAATACAAAGTTCTTTGCTGTCAGGTGAACGCCTGCTGGCTAATTTTTGAGGCCTGTAGTGGCCAACAGTTACTTATTTATCCTGTGAATGCCTAATTTTTCTGACTGGAATTGAAAATCAATGGGTCTGTAAACGTTCTGCTAAATTGTGTACAGATGCGTACACATTATACAGACGTGTGAATGGACCCTATATGTATTTGACATGTATTTACCGGCTACTGTCAGTTCTGGCTGATTTAGGCAGAGCTACAGTATTACACTAAAACAGAGCAATATATAAAAATTAAAAAAAATACATGTTATAACTGTATAAATGATTTATATAACTTATTAGAAAAAATAAATAAATTTAAGGCATCTTTTATTTTTATTTAAAGTCTTTATACACATTGACGATTTAAATCTTAATACGTTAGTTAGTGATATTTATGATGATTATATAGTTTATTAGTTAGTGATATTTCAGTACAGTACAATTTTATTTTGTTTGTTAGTTAGTGATAGTTCTATAGAGTTTAATATTATTTATTTGTTAAGTTAATGGTTTTAATGTAGATTAAAGAGTTATTGTCCAGTGATCTTTTTTTGTATTACTATAGTGTATGTTGTCCCCTCATTGTTGGCCATTTTAATGTTTATGTACATGTTATGGATACATAATCATATTGCTATGTGCACATATTTACCCTCCTGGCGGTGGCTGGTGATCGCCTCCTTTTCTTTTGAGTCCTGAGATGGGGCGGTGCTGGAGGGTCCAGCACTTTCCACCTCCACCTCCTTCACTTGTCCCACATCTGGTGGGGGTGGCTCTAAAGGCTGGGAGGGTCCGGCCTCCTCCTCCTCTTCCTCCTCTTCCTCCTCTTCCTCCTAAACCTCCACCACCTCCACGGCCTTCGCCAATCACCTTCTCCGAATGGAGGGAATAGGAACTTCTGTGATCATAGAATGTTCAGATTTTAGATAAACAACTCAGAAATCTTATCAACATTAGATATAAAGAAATTGCTAGCCCTCAGGCTTCTACTACAGACACAGTGATGGTTCAGTCCATCTCTTGTCTGGCACAAAGCCAACACATTACATCACCAAAAGAACATAATCCCCACAATGAAACATGGTGGTGGCAGCATCATGCTGTGGGGACGTTTTTCAGCAGCCGGGACTGGGAAACTGGTCAGAGTTGAGGGAAAGATGAATGGTGCTAAATACAGGGATATTCTTGAGCAAAACATGTGCGTGGAATGGCCTAGTCAAAGCCCAGATCTCAATCCAATAGAAAATCTGTGGTCAGACTTAAAGATTGCTGTTCACAAGCGCAAACCATTCAATTGGAAGGAGCTGAATCATTTTTGCAAGGAGGAATGGGCAAACATCCCTGTGGTAAGATGTGACAACTGCTCATAGAGACTTATCCAAAGCGACTTGGAGCTGTGATTGCCGCAAAAGGTGGCTCTACAAAGTATTGACTTTAGGGGGTGAATAGTTATGCACATTGACCTTTTCTGTTATTTTGTCCAATTTGTTGTTTGCTTTACAATTAACCAATTTAAAAAAAGGTCTAAGTTGTCGACATGTTTTACAAATTAAATGATCCAAATCCTCAAACAATCCATCTTAATTCCAGGATGTGAGACAACAAAAAAAAGAACAAAGTCAAGGGGGGTGAATACTTTTGCTTAGCACTGTATACATTACAGAGTGTTGGAAAAACATACAAAAGTTATTTACGCATCTACCTGGGCATTTTTCATCCCGTATTCTTTTTATAAACCGGGGGTGTCTTCGCTTCATGTCTGACCATTTTTTAATGATGGCCAGATGGCGGTGTTTGAGACACGTTTTGCGCCAGATTTCAAATGCCAGCTCCAGCACAATCCGCTACTTCTCGGCGTGGGACCGGGTGCGGTCATATTCCCACCCCAACATCCGCTGCAAAATAAAAATGCAGGCATATAATCCCAATTTTTAACAATAATAGTATTTAAAATAATTTACTCGAGTAAACTGCAAAAAGTATTTAATGCTTTGAAGTGGAAATATTAGATTTAGGCCGCCTGCACACGGGCATGTTTTTTCACAACTACGGACCGTTAAACCCGGCCTGCCGTCCTGCAGAGTGGATGAGCTCACGGCGTCATTGGTTGCTATGACGGCGTGCGCTTCCGGCCACCACCGCTGTACTGTGATACACTTGTATGATCTATACAAGTGTATTACTGTACAGCGGTGGCGGCAAGAAGCGCACGGCGTCATAGTGAGTTAGCAACCAAAGACGCCGTGCGCTCGTCCACTCTGCAGGACAACAGCCTGGGTTTTTACGGCCCGGAGTTGTGAAAAAACACGCGCTTGTGCATGCGGCCTTACTGTTACTGTTAGAAGATGGGATTGTATTACGACTGTATGTGGGTGGGGTCGGGGCTATCAGATATCGTCCAGCTAAGCAGAGATGTACCTGTCTAGTGAAGTGACGGTACAGTATGGGGTGTACAGCTGGTTCGTCTCCCCATGGTGCACCCTGGGTAACTCTAAATGAACCAGCAAATACTGGCGGTCTGACAAAGAAAGCTTCTCCTTAATTCCTGACCATCAGGATAAAAACTATAATCTATAAACTGTGTGTGTGTGTGCGGTATATAGTGTGTGTATGTGTGTGTGCGGTATATAGTGTGTGTGTGCGGTATATAGTGTGTATGTGCGGTATATAGTGTGTGTATGTGTGTGTGTGGTATATAGTGTGTGTGTGTGCGGTATATAGTGTGTGTATGTGTGTGTGCGGTATATAGTGTGTGTGTGCGGTATATAGTGTGTATGTGCGGTATATAGTGTGTGTATGTGTGTGTGTGGTATATAGTGTGTGTGTGCGGCATATAGTGTGTGTGTGTGGTATATAGTGTGCGTGTGCGGTATATAGTGTGTGTGTGCGGTATATAGTGTGTGTGCGCGGTATATAGTGTGTGTGTGGTATATAGTGTGCGTGTGCGGTATATAGTGAGTGTGTGCGGTATATAGTATGTGTGCGCGGTATATAGTGTGTGTGGTATATAGTGTGCGGCATGACAATGGATGTGCAATGTGCATGTGAAATATATTTCTATGCTTTCCATACAAATATGCTACTAACATAGTGGGTGTGATGTGTGAGACAGTGACTGGAAAAGTAGTAGAGAATCGTTATATTTCGCCTAGGTTTCTTTCATATACCATGTACTAGGCTACAGGAGGTGGATAGCTCAACTAGGAAAGCTGGGTGAGATGTCAGAAATCTAGGAAATATGGTCTGCCTTAGCAAAACATACTTTGCTGAGGACTTTCGTAAATGGTGTTGTCGGACCTGGATTTTAAAGGAATGAGGATGCAGGTTGGTAGCGGGGCTACTCATTCCCTTCCTGTCCAGAACAGGTTTCATATAGAGCTCTCAGCTAGTGTTGAGCGCGAATATTCGAATTTCGAATTTTTTTCTCGAATATCGCAATTTCGAGATTTCGCGAATATTTAGAATATAGTTCCAAATATTTGCGAAATCGAATATTCTCTTTTTTTTTTCCAAAAAAATAAAAAATAAATAAATCGTACGATTAGGGATGAGCGAACCCGAACTGTATTTTCGTAAAAGTCCGGGTTCGGGTTCGGTGTTCGGCGCTTTCTTGGCGCTTTTTGAAAGGCTGCAAAGCAGCCAATCAACAAGCGTCATACTACTTGCCCCAAGAGGCCATCACAGCCTTGCCTACTATTGGCATGGCTGTGATTGGCCAGTGCAGCATGTGACCCAGCCTCTATATAAGCTTGGGTCACGTAGCGCTGCACGTCACTCTGCTGATTCAAGCATAGGGAGAGGTTGCTGCTGCGACGTTAGGGCGAGATTAGGCAGATTAACTCCTCCAAAAGACTTCATTCTGTGATCGATCTCCAGCTGTGGATCATTGAAGTGCTAATATTGTATTGCTCACTTTTTTTAGGCTGCCCAGAGCGTTTTTATATCACTTTTTTCTGGGGTGATCGGCGGCCATTTTGTGGCTTGTGGT
Source organism: Bufo bufo (assembly GCF_905171765.1). Taxonomy (NCBI): domain Eukaryota; kingdom Metazoa; phylum Chordata; class Amphibia; order Anura; family Bufonidae; genus Bufo; species Bufo bufo. The sequence goes on from NC_053389.1 coordinate 829,806,730, forward strand.
GCGCCAGCACAAGCTACCACCAAGTGCATTTAACCATCAATAGTGTGGTTATTTTTTGCTATATCCTACATCAGCTGCAGGCTGAGCCTGTGTCACCGAAGTGCATTTAACCATCAATAGTGTGGTTATTTTTTGCTATATCCTACATCAGCTGCAGGCTGAGCCTGTGTCACCCAAGTGCATTTAACCATCAATAGTGTGGTTTTTTTTGCTATATCCTACATCAGCTGCAGGCTGAGCCTGTGTCACCCAAGTGCATTTAACCATCAATAGTGTGGTTATTTTTTGCTATATCCTACATCAGCTGCAGGCTGAGCCTGTGTCACCGAAGTGCATTTAACCATCAATAGTGTGGTTATTTTTTGCTATATCCTACATCAGCTGCAGGCTGAGCCTGTGTCACCGAAGTGCATTTAACCATCAACAGTGTGGTTATTTTTTGGCCATATACTACATCAGGGGCAAGTTGAGCCTGTCACCCAGCGCCTAAAAAATAGACCTGACATTTATATTCCTCCAAATCTGTACTGTTTTAGCTGGTCAAGTTATTTGTAGTGACCGTAAAAGCACAGTTTTTGTTCTGGGTTGAAAAACTATTCCCAAATTTGCCATTCTCAAAATAAGTAGTTTCTGCTATATCAGGCCTACTTGAAATCTATCCCAAAAAGGATATCTTAGATTCAAGGTGCTGATAGTGTCATTCAGAAAAAGTTAACACACACGCTACCGTGCAGATACAAGTCTAATTCTGTGATTAAACGTATACCTGTCACACAGTGCAAAAAAAAATAGGCCTCACATTTCTATTCAACCAAATCTGTACTGTTTTAGCTGGTCAAGTTATTTGTAGTGACCGTAAAAGCACAGTTTTTGTTCTGGGTTGAAAAACTATTCCCAAATTTGCCATTCTCAAAATTGTGGTGAACGGGAACAATGAGGAAAACATCTAATAAGGGACGCGTACGCGGACGTGGAAATGGTCGTGGTGGTGTTAGTGGACCCTCTGGTGCTGGGAGAGGAAGTGGCCGTTCTGCCACAGCCACACGTCCTAGTGTACCAACTACCTCAGGTCCCAGTAGCCGCCAGAATTTACAGGGATATTTGGTGGGGCCCAATGCCGTTCTAAGGATGGTAAGGCCTGAGCAGGTACAGGCATTAGTCAATTGGGTGGCCGACAGTGCATCCTGCACGTTCACATTATCTCCCACCCAGTCTTCTGCAGAAAGCGCACAGATGGCGCATGAAAACCAAGCCCATTAGTCTGTCACATCACCCCCATGCATATCAGGGAAACTGTCTGAGCCTCAAGTTATGCAGCAGTCTCTTATGCTGTTTGAAGACTCTGCTGCCAGGGTTTCCCAAGGGCATCCACCTAGCCCTTCCACAGCGGTGGAAGAGATAGAATGCACTAACGCACAACCACTTATGTTTCCTGATGATGAGGACATGGGAATACCACATCAGCACGTCTCTGATGATGACGAAACACAGGTGCCAACTGCTGCGTCTTTCTGCAGTGTGAGACTGAACAGGAGGTCAGGGATCAAGACTGGGTGGAAGACGATGCAGGGGACGATGAGGTCCTAGACCCCACATGGAATGAAGGTCGTGCCACTGACTTTCAGAGTTCGGAAGAAGAAGCAGTGGTAAGACCGAGCCAACAGCGTAGCAAAAGAGGGAGCAGTGGGCAAAATCAGAACACCCGCCGCCAAGAGACTCTGCCTGCTACTGACCGCCGCCATCTGGGACCGAGCACCCCAAAGGCAGCTTCAAGGAGTTCCCTGGCATGGCACTTCTTCAAACAATGTGCCGACGACAAGACCCGAGTGGTTTGCACGCTGTGCCATCAGAGCCTGAAGCGAGGCATTAACGTTCTGAACCTTAGCACAACCTGCATGACCAGGCACCTGCATGCAAAGCATGAACTGCAGTGGAGTAAACACCTTAAAAACAAGGAAGTCACTCAGGCTCCCCCTTCTACCTCTTCTGCTGCTGCCGCCTCGGCCTCTTCTGCTGCTGCAGCCTCGGCCTCTTCCTCCGCCTCTGGAGGAACGTTGGCACCTGACGCCCAGCAAACATGGGATGTACCACCAACACCACCACCTGCGTCACCAAGCATCTCAACCATGTCACACGGCAGCGTTCAGCTCTCCATCTCACAAACATTTGAGAGAAAGCGTAAATTCCCACCTAGCCACCCTCGATCCCTGGCCCTGAATGTCAGCATTTCTAAACTACTGGCCTATGAAATGCTGTCATTTAGGCAGGTGGACAGCTTCAAACAGCTCATGTCGCTTGCTGTCCCACAGTATGTTGTTTCCAGCCGCCACTACTTCTCCAAGAGAGCCGTGCATTCCCTGCACAACCAAGTGTCCGATAAAATCAAGTGTGCACTGCGCAACGCCATCTGTGGCAAGGTCCACCTAACCACAGATACGTGGACCAGTAAGCACGGCCAGGGACGCTATATCTCCCTAACTGCACACTGGGTAAATGTAGTGGCGGCTGGGCCCCAGGCGGAGAGCTGTTTGGCGCACGTCCTTCCGCCGCCAAGGATCGCAGGGCAACATTCTTTGCCTCCTGTCTCCTCCTCCTCCTCCTCAGCTTCCTCCTCCTCTTCTTCCACCTGCTCATCCAGTCAGCCACACACCTTCACCACCAACTTCAGCATAGCCCGGGGTAAACGTCAGCAGGCCGTTCTGAAACTCATATGTTTGGGGGACAGGCCCCACACCGCACAGGAGTTGTGGCGGGGTATAGAACAACAGACCGACGAGTGGTTGCTGCCGGTGAGCCTCAAGCCCGGCCTGGTGGTGTGCGATAATGGGCGAAATCTCGTTGCAGCTCTGGGACTAGCCGGTTTGATGCACATCCCTTGCCTGGCGCATGTGCTGAATTTGGTGGTGCAGAAGTTCATTCGCAACTACCCCGACATGTCAGAGCTGCTGCATAAAGTGCGGGCTGTCTGTTCACGCTTCCGGAGTTCACACCCTGCCGCTGCTCGCCTGTCTGCGCTACAGCGTAACTTCGGCCTTCCCGGTCACCGCCTCATATGTGACGTACCCACCAGGTGGAACTCCACCTTGCACATGCTGGACAGACTGTGCGAGCAGCAGCAGGCCATAGTGGAGTTTCAGCTGCAGCACGCACGGGTCAGTCGCACTGCGGAACAGCACCACTTCACCACCAATGACTGGGCCTCCATGTGAGACCTGTGTGCCCTGTTGCGCTGTTTCGAGTACTCCACCAACATGGCCAGTGGCGATGTGTCACGGCCATGGCTATGACAATGACTCCTCTACCGCATGCGGTTGCCTGCGGTTTGGTTCTGGTGTTCAACCACAGGTGAGGGCCGCTAGTGTGCTGCCTCACTTGTGGTTGCCGCGGGCAACACGTTGTAGTTTTGGTATTGCCGCTGTGGAGCAGCCTGAGCTGGTGCTAGGCAGCTGGCGGCAATCTTCATGCGGTTACACCTAGCAACCTCTATGTTAGGTGTGTATGTGTATGTTATGCACGTTGTATGTCTGTGTACTCTGAGTTATGTGTGCTGTGCACTGACATCTTTTCTGCACTGTGGTTGCCCGTGGCAACGTTTGGTGATGTGTACATGTGGTGGCAGTGTCCCGGCCTTCGGGCTGACTCCCAGGACATGGTAGCCACCCATGTCGTTGCCTGCGGCAACAGCCACAGTGTGACCTTCGTTTTGACACTTCCCCTTTAAGTTATGTTTTCCCTTCTGTGGTTTTGGAAGGGTTAACTCCCTTTCAGTGTGTGTGAGTCACGGGGTGTGTCTGATTGTTGGGTGTGGCCTCTTGGCCCTATAAAGCCTCAGTTGTAGGCAGTAGCCAGAGAGGGTGTTTCAGCCATGCTGGCTGTAGACATCCTGCTGGTTACTTACCAACTGCCAGTGGGGGCCAACCTTCTGGTCATAAGCTAAATATATGTCCTTTGGTGTCTGGAAGATGTGTTTGCTTTTATGTTTCTTTATTGCACCTGTGGTCCTGGGTTCCCGTGTGTTGTGTGTTTGTGTGCTGAGTCCTGCTGTCTGTGGGCAGTACATCCACATGGGTTCCAGGCTTGGTTGTCTGTGGTAGGTCTCTGCAATGTTTGTACCTGCCATTGCCATAGGTTGCATTTGTTTCCCCTTGCTTGCAGCTTGGCCAGTGAGACTCCTGTTCCTCCGGATCCAGAAGGAACAGGATGTCTTACTCTGATTCCTAGCCTAGGGACCGGCGGAGGGCGAGTAGGGATCCGAGGTTCCTGCGCATGGGTCCTCCTACCTTCAAGGTCGGCCCATGCAGGTAGGAGTTAGGGTCAGGTTAGGGACGCTGTAGGAGGTGACCTGCTCCCTAATCCTGTTTGTCCTGGTCAAGCAGCGATCATCTTCCTTCGGCACACGGCTGAGGGTTTGCCTCATCCTCAGCCGTGACACGATGACGCCGTTATCAGCGTTACAATACCACTTCTATGTCTCCTTGAGAAAACACTTAGGGCGATGATGGAAGAGGAGGTGGCCCAGGAAGAAGAGCAGGAAGAGGGGTCATTTTTAGCACTTTCAGGCCAGTCTCTTCGAAGTGACTCAGAGGGAGGTTTTTTGCAACACCAGAGGCCAGGTACAAATGTGGCCAGACAGGGCCCACTACTGGAGGACGAGGAGGACGAGGATGAGGAGGAGGTGGAGGAGGATGAGGATGAAGCATGTTCACAGCGGGGTGGCACCCAAAGCAGCTCGGGCCCATCACTGGTGCGTGGCTGGGGGGAAACACAGGACGATGACGATACGCCTCCCACAGAGGACAGCTTGTCCTTACCTCTGGGCAGCCTGGCACACATGAGCGACTACATGCTGCAGTGCCTGCGCTACAACAGCAGAGTTGCCCACATTTTAACGTGTGCGGACTACTGGGTTGCCACCCTGCTGGATCCCCGGTACAAAGACAATGTGCCCACCTTACTTCCTACACTGGAGCGTGATAGGAAATTGCGCGAGTACAAGCGCACTTTGGTAGACGCGCTACTGAGAGCATTCCCAAATGTCACAAGGGAACAAGTGGAAGCCCAAGGCGAAGGCAGAGGAGGAGCAAGAGGTCGCCAACGCAGCTGTGTCACGGCCAGCTCCTCTGACGGCAGGGTTAGCATGGCAGAGATGTGGAAAAGTTTTGTCACCACGCCACAGCTAACTGCACCACCACCTGATACGGAACGTGTTAGCAGGAGGCAACATTTCACTAACATGGTGGAACAGTACCTGTGCACACCCCTCCACGTACTGACTGATGGTTCGGCCCCATTCAACTTCTGGGTCTCCAAATTGTCCACGTGGCCAGAGCTAGCCTTTTATGCCTTGGAGGTTCTGGCCTGCCCGGCGGCCAGCGTTTTGTCTGAACGTGTATTCAGCACGGCAGGGGGCGTCATTACAGACAAACGCAGCCGCCTGTCTACAGCCAATGTGGACAAGCTGACGTTCATAAAAATGAACCAGGCATGGATCCCACAGGACCTGTCCATCCCTTGTGCAGATTAGACATTAACTACCTCCCCTTAGCAATATATTATTCTACTCCAGGGCACTTCCTCATTCAATCCTATTTTTATTTTCATTTCACCATTATATTGCGGGGCAACCCAAAGTTGAATGAACCTCTCCTCTGTCTGGGTGCCGGGGCCTAAATGTGTGACAGTGGCCTGTTCCAGTGGTGGGTGACGTGAAGCCTGATTCTCTGCTATGATATGAAGACTGATTCTGTGCTGACATAAGGCCAGATTCTCTATTACGGGACCTCTCTCCTCTGCCTGGGTGCCTGGACCTAAATATGTGACAGTGGCCTGTTCCAGTGGTGGGTGACGTGAAGCCTGATTCTCTGCTATGACATGAAGACTGATTCTGCGCTGACATAAGGCCAGATTCTCTGTTACGGGACCTCTCTCCTCTGTCTGGGTGCCGGGGCCTAAATGTGTGACAGTGGCCTGTTCCAGTGGTGGGTGACATGAAGCCTGGTTCTCTGCTATGACATGAAGACTGATTCTGCGCTGACATAAGGCCAGATTCTCTGTTACAGGACCTCTCTCCTCTGTCTGGGTGCCGGGGCCTAAATGTGTGACAGTGGCCTGTTCCAGTGGTGGGTGACGTGAAGCCTGATTCTCTGCTATGACATGAAGACTGATTCTGCGCTGACATAAGGCCAGATTCTCTGTTACGGGACCTCTCTCCTCTGTCTGGGTGCCGGGGCCTAAATGTGTGACAGTGGCCTTTTCCAGTGGTGGGTGACATGAAGCCTGATTCTCTGCTATGACATGAAGACTGATTCTGTGCTGACATAAGGCCAGATTCTCTGTTACGGGACCTCTCTCCTCTGCCTGGGTGCCGGGGCCTAAATATGTGACAGTGGCCTGTTCCAGTGGTGGGTGACGTGAAGCCTGATTCTCTGCTATGATATGAAGACTGATTCTGTGCTGACATAAGGCCAGATTCTCTGTTACGGGACCTCTCTCCTCTGCCTGGGTGTCTGGGCCTAAATGTGTGACAGTGGCCTGTTCCAGTGGTGGGTGACGTGAAGCCTGATTCTCTGCTATGACATGAAGACTGATTCTGTGCTGACATATGGCCAGATTCTCTGTTATGGGACCTCTCTCCTCTGTCTGGGTGCCGGGGCCTAAATGTGTGACAGTGGCCTATTCCAGTGGTGTGTAACATGAAGCCTGATTCTCTGCTATGACATGAAGACTGATTCTGCGCTGACATAAGGCCAGATTCTCTGTTACGGGACCTCTCTCCTCTGTCTGGGTGCCGGGGCCTAAATGTGTGACAGTGGCCTGTTCCAGTGGTGGGTGACGTGAAGCCTGATTCTCTGCTATGACATGAAGACTGATTCTGTGCTGACATAAGGCCAGATTCTCTGTTACGGGACCTCTCTCCTCTGCCTGGGTGCCTGGGCCTAAATATGTGACAGTTGCCTGTTCCAGTGGTGGGTGACGTGAAGCCTGATTCTCTGCTATGACATGAAGACTGATTCTGTGCTGACATAAGGCCAGATTCTCTGTTACGGGACCTCTCTCCTCTGTCTGGGTGCCGGGGCCTAAATGTGTGACAGTGGCCTGTTCCAGTGGTGGGTAACGTGAAGCCTGATTCTCTGCTATGACATGAAGACTGATTCTGCGCTGACATAAGGCCAGATTCTCTGTTACGGGACCTCTCTCCTCTGTCTGGGTGCCGGGGCCTAAATGTGTGACAGTGGCCTGTTCCAGTGGTTGGTGACGTGAAGCCTGATTCTCTGCTATGAAATGAAGACTGATTCTGTGCTGACATAAGGCCAGATTCTCTGTTACGGGTCCTCTCTCCTCTGCCTGGGTGCCTGGGCCTAAATATGTGACAGTGGCCTGTTCCAGTGGTGGGTGACGTGAAGCCTGATTCTCTGCTATGACATGAAGACTGATTCTGTGCTGACATAAGGCCAGATTCTCTGTTACGGGACCTCTCTCCTCTGTCTGGGTGCCGGGGCCTAAATATGTGACAGTGGCCTGTTCCAGTGGTGGGTGACGTGAAGCCTGATTCTCTGCTATGACATGAAGACTGATTCTGCGCTGACATAAGGCCAGATTCTCTGTTACGGGACCTCTCTCCTCTGTCTGGGTGCCGGGGCCTAAATGTGTGACAGTGGCCTGTTCCAGTGGTGGGTGACGTGAAGCCTGATTCTCTGCTATGATATGAAGACTGATTCTGTGCTGACATAAGGCCAGATTCTCTGTTACGGGACCTCTCTCCTCTGCCTGGGTGCCTGGGCCTAAATATTTGACAGTGGCCTGTTCCAGTGGTGGGTGACGTGAAGCCTGATTCCCTGCTATGACATAAAGACTGATTCTGTGCTGACATAAGTCCAGATTCTCTGTTACGGGACCTCTCTCCTCTGTCTGGGTGCCGGGGCCTAAATATGTGACAGTGGCCTGTTCCAGTGGTGGGTGACGTGAAGCCTGATTCTCTGCTATGACATGAAGACTGATTCTGCGCTGACATAAGGCCAGATTCTCTGTTACGGGACCTCTCTCCTCTGTCTGGGTGCCGGGGCCTAAATGTGTGACAGTGGCCTGTTCCAGTGGTGGGTGACGTGAAGCCTTATTCTCTGTTATGATTTGAAGACTGATTCTGCGCTGACATGAAGCCAGATTCTCTGCTATGGCATGAAGAGACTGATTCTCTGCTGACATGAAGCCAGATTCTTTGCTATGGCATGAAGAGACTGATTCTCTGCTGACGTGAAGCCAGATTCTCTGCTATGGGACCTCTGTCCAATTGATATTGGTTAATTTTTATTTTTTTAATTTTTATTTTAATTCATTTCCCTATCCACATTTGTTTGCAGGGGATTTACCTACATGTTGCTTCCTTTTGCAGCCCTCTAGCTCTTTCCTGGGCTGTTTTACAGCCTTTTTAGTGCCCAAAAGTTCGGGTCCCCATTGACTTCAATGGGGTTCGGGTTCGGGACGAAGTTCGGGTCGGTTTCGGATCCCAAACCCGAACATTTCCGGGAAGTTCGGCCGAACTTCTCGAACCCGAACATCCAGGTGTTCGCTCAACTCTACGTACGATTCATTTAATCGTACGATTTTTTATTTTTATTTTTTCCTGTATAAGGCAACGTTCCTATGACTATGGCTAGGCTAATATGTGTATTTTACGAAATTTCTTAATATTGCTCTAACTTCGTCTTTTAGAATATTCGTAATATTCTAAAAGAAGGAGTTAGAGCAATATCACGAATATTCTAAAAGACGAAGTTAGAGCAATATTACGAAATTTCGTAAAATACACATATTAGCCTAGCCATAGTCATAGGAAAGTTGCCTTATACAGGAAAAAATAAAAAATCGTACGATTAATTTAATCGTACGAATTTTTATTTTTTATTTTTTCCTGTATAAGGCAATGTTCCTATGACTATGGCTAGGCTAATATGTGTATTTTACGAAATTTCGTAATATTGCTCTAACTTCGTCTTTTAGAATATTCGTAATATTCTAAAAGACGGAGTTAGAGCAATATTACGAATATTCTAAAAGACGAAGTTAGAGCAGTATTAAGAAATTTCGTAAAATACGAAGTTAGAGCAATAATATTCCACTTTGGCATACTGCTCCCCGACAAGCGTCCCCGTCACCATGGGAACGCCTGTGGGTTAGAATATACCATCGGATCTGAGGTTTTACGATCTCAGGGAAAACTCAAATTCGATGGTATTTTCTAACCCACAGGCGTTCCCATGGTGACGGGGACTCTTGTCGGGGAGCAGTATGCCAAAGTGGAATATTATTGCTCTAACTTCGTATTTTACGAAATTTTTTAATACTGCTCTAACTTCGTCTTTTAGAATATTACGAATATTCTAAAAGACGAAGTTAGAGCAATATTAAGAAATTTCGTAAAATACACATATTAGCCTAGCCATAGTCATAGGAACGTTGCCTTATACAGGATAAATAAATAAATAAATAATCGCACGATTAATTTAATCGCATATTATTCGCGAAAAATAAAATAATTACGAATATTCGATTTCGACGAAAATAATACGAATATTCATTTGAATATTCGAGAAATATCGCGAAATCGAATATGGCACCTCCCGCTCATCCCTACTCTCAGCCAGGTGATGGAGCTCAGCTCATTTCAGGGCTATAAAGGTTTACACTATTAGCAGGTCTGGGTGGGGGACTGGTTGATCTGACTGGCTCTCACCATTGCTGCTGAAGACTGCTCAAACAACAAAAAGGACACTGTGAGTTTATTTTGAATTGTGTCATGTGGCTGGTAGTAGGCCGCCCGTATAGAAAGGGTAATTTTATGTTTAGTTAGTGCTCAGCCGAGCACGAATTTATTTTTTATCTTTGCCTGAATGTAAAGGCCTTATATTTTGCTTGTGGATGAGAATAAAGAAAACAGGCAAATCCCTGTGTGACCTGTGCCATTGTGTCACTGTCTCTGACTGCTCAGCCTACCACTATTGAGCTGACCCCCACAGATGTCACAGGAATACTTAGTGCAACAATCAATAATATCTAGTGAGACCATATAAATTGTGAAGTTTTGTGCACTTAAGAGAAATTAGAATCACAGAAGGACAGAACCTGGATGGGATAGATGACATAAACAACCAAACAAGATATGACACTTATCTTCTGAGAGCAGGAACTGACAGCCAACCTTCCCTCCAAACTTCCCAGACCAAAATGATCAGTGTAACGGATCCACTTCCGTTAATGGACACTTCCTAGCTCGCGCCGAGGACCACAAGCACCGCACTGGACACCACAACCACCGCAGACTTCACAACCGCCGTAGCTTAACTGGAGCCGCGCCGTCTTCCTTCCACCCTGAATGAACCTCCAGCCTTCAGGACCGTGTGGGAAGGATCTCTCCTCCAGGAGAGGGTATCAGGGACAAGAAGAAAGAGATTAAAGCTCCAGGGAATATGCAGAGCATAGCAATCCCCAGCGTGATACAGCAATTCCCTCCAATAACGAGACGAGGCTCCGTTTTGAAGGGTTAGAAAAACATGAACGCTTTATTGAGGGCTACCCGCCCGTATTTATGCAGGTCCCCATCTGGTGTACACGCCCCTAGGGGACCAGAAGGAGAACTGTGACACAGGACAGATATGTAGCACTCAGGATACACAACACATCCCCACAATGCATCATGGTTTCCTCCTCTCTGCCCTGGAGACACCCGAAGGCAATTCAATTGTCTCTCAGGACAAAGGGAAATCACCAATACACATGTGGGAACAACAGGACAGGAATCACCACTCAAACACACAATGTCACACCCTCACAGCAAACACAGACATTTAATCTATTCCCAGATAGCTCAAGTCTGAGGGCATATCATTAGGGAAATGCCGCTCAGAATACACAAATACAATAAAGCTATCTGGGTGCATTTTTTAATCCATACGGATGGGTCTGTCACAAATTCCAACCGCGTTCGGTCCTATTAACAGTCCAGATATGCGGCATAGTTCTGTTACACTGTTCTTGAAGGGTAATATGTCCCGGGGCCATAGTCGTAGGGCAGGAGGCTAGCCATAAGTTTTCTACAATGCCCAGTGGCAAATGGCAGTTTGTCACACATCTCCCCTTTGGGGGGAAGACTAACCAGGCACCTGACCTTCTGTCGGTCAGTGCCTCCGTCAGTCGATCCACCAACCCACGGTAACCAAATGCCCGAGTAGCCCACCCACAACAAACAGGTACAAGGGGGACCCACCCACAAGAAACAGTTACTGCACCGGGGTATTTTGCTGTGGGGACTTGAGGGAGGGCAGAGGCCGACTGCACTCTGCCCAGCTGCCAGCTCTTCTGCTGGGGTGCTGAGACCATAGTCCGGCTCAGTAGCCAGAGGAACATGGGAGTCAGTAGGGGTTAACATCGCCTCTGTTAACCCTGAGGCCACGTTAGGAGTTAACTGGGAGGGGAATTTGTACTTACCCCCTCCTCCTGTTGTCCTGGTGAGGGTAATGGGGGATCTGGACAGGCTGTCCAGCATCCCGGTAGGTCAGGTGCAGAGACCACGGTCCCATCTGCGCCATCTGGGCGATTGGTGTCTCCCTGTGTTATGGTAAGCTGCCGCTGGGGAGAGAGGGTGCTGCGCTCCTCTCCCTGAAACACAGGCTGCCGCTGGGGAGGAAGGACGATACCTTCAGCTCCCTGAGGTACACACTGCCGCTGGGGAGAAAGGACGATACCTTCATCTCCCTGGGGTTCACACTGCCGCTGGGGGGGAAGGACGACACCTTCGGCCCCCTGGGGTTCACACTGCCGCTGGGGGTGAAGGACGACACCTTCGGCCCCCTGGGGTACACACTGCCGCTGGGGAGGAAGGAGGGTCCCTTCAGCTCCCTGTAACACACACTGCCGCTGGGGAGGAAGGACGACACCTTCAGCTCCCTGGGGTTCACACTGCCGCTGGGGGGGAAGGACGACACCTTCGGCCCCCTGGGGTTCACACTGCCGCTGGAGGGGAAGGACGACACCTTCGGCCCCCTGGGGTACACACTGCCGCTGGGGAGGAAGGAGGGCCCCTTCAGCTCCCTGTAACACACACTGTCGCTGGGGAGGAAGGACGACACCTTCAGCTCCCTGGGGTTCACACTGCCGCTGGGGGGGAAGGACGACACCTTCGGCCCCCTGGGGTACACACTGCCGCTGGGGAGGAAGGAGGGTCCCTTCAGCTCCCTGTAACACACACTGCCGCTGGGGAGGAAGGACGACACCTTCAGCTCCCTGGGGTTCACACTGCCGCTGGGGGGGAAGGACGACACCTTCGGCCCCCTGGGGTTCACACTGCCGCTGGGGGGGAAGGACGACACCTTCGGCCCCCTGGGGTACACACTGCCGCTGGGGAGGAAGGAGGGCCCCTTCAGCTCCCTGTAACACACACTGTCGCTGGGGAGGAAGGACGACACCTTCAGTTCCCTGGGTTCACACTGCCGCTAGGGGGGAAGGACGACACCTTCGGCCCCCTGGGGTACACACTGCCACTGGGGGGGAAGGACGACACCTTCGGCCCCCTGTAACTCACGCTTTTGCTGGGGCGCAGGGACGGAATACTTCGCTATCTCTGCCCGATATTCTGCTTCCTTCTGCAGATACTCCGCCAGTTCTCTCCTCACTTTCAGTACAAGTTCCTCTGTTAGGTGGGGCCTGTAGATAGCCAACCGCCTCTTCAGTATAGCGTCAAACCGTACGTGACTATACCAATATTCCAGTTTTGCTTGTTGTTCCCAGGATGCTGCTCCTCGCACTAGGGAAGCCATCCCACTGCTTGCCACCAATGTAACGGATCCACTTCCGTTAATGGACGCTTCCTAGCTTGCGCCGAGGACCACAAGCACCGCACTGGAGACTCCACAACCGCCGTAGCTTAACTGGAGCCGCGCCGTCTTCCTTCCACCCTGAATGAACCTCCAGCCTTCAGGACCGTGTGGGAAGGATCTCTCCTCCAGGAGAGGGTATCAGGGACAAGAAGAAAGAGATTAAAGCTCCAGAGAATATGCAGAGCATAGCAATCCCCAGCGTGATACAGCAATTCCCTCCAATAACAAGACGAGGCTCCGTTTTGAAGGGTTAAAAAAACATGAACGCTTTATTGAGGGCTACCCGCCCGTATTTATGCAGGTCCCCATCTGGTGTACACGCCCCTAGGGGACCAGAAGGAGAACTGTGACACAGGACAGATACGTAGCACTCAGGATACACAACACATCCCCACAATGCATCATGGTTTCCTCCTCTCTGCCCTGGAGACACCCGAAGGCAATTCAATTGTCTCTCAGGACAAAGGGAAATCACCAATACACATGTGGGAACAACAGGACAGGAATCACCACTCAAACACACAATGTCACACCCTCACAGCAAACAGACATTTAATCTATTCCCAGATAGCTCAAGTCTGAGGGCATATCATTAGGGAAATGCCGCTCAGAATACACAAATACAATAAAATTAGCTATCTGGGTGCCATTTTTAATCCATACGGATGGGTCTGTCACAAATTCCAACCGCGTTCGGTCCTATTAACAGTCCAGATATGCGGCATAGTTCTGTTACACTGTTCTTGAAAGGTAATATGTCCCGGGGCCATAGTCATAGGGCAGGAGGCTAGCCATAAGTTTTCTACAATGCCCAGTGGCAAATGGCAGTTTGTCACAATCAGTATAATCCGCTCAGAGCACTTAGCTGGAACCCATTTAAACTAATGACTTCACCCAGTGCACCTGATGAAAGGCGGATCCAGCACGGCATCAAAACAAATACTAAACTCGTGCTGCAATCCTGGCTGACCTCCGCACATCGTCAGAGTGGGGCATGACAGTACCCCCCCTTCTACGGGTGACCTCCAGACACCCTGGACCAACCTTATCCGGATGGGACCTATGAAAGGCCCTCACCAGTCGGCTGGCGTTGACATCTGACGCCAGAACCCAAATCCTCTCCTCAGGACCGTATCCCCTCCAGTGCACCAGGTACTGGAGGGAACCCCGCAGAACTCTCGAGTCGAGTATCCTGGAGATCTCGAACTCCAAATTTCCCTCGACTAGAACAGGAGGAGGAGGCAATGGCGATGGTACCACCGGTTTAACATATTTTTTTTGTAAAGACTTGTGGAAGACATCATGGATCCTCCAAGTCTGCGGCAGATCCAGTCAAAACGCCACAGGATTGATCACCGCAGAAATTTTATACGGTCCAACAAATCTTGGACCCAGTTTCCAAGATGGTACTCTCAACTTGATATTCCTAGTGGACAACCACACCAGATCACCCACACACAGGTCCGGACCAGTCACACATCTCCTGTCAGCCATTCGTTTATACCTCTCACCCATCCTCTCCAAATTCCCTTGAATCCTCCACCAGATAGAGGATAAGGCAGAAGAGAATCTCTCCTCCTCAGGCATCCCGGAGGAACCAGACCCAGAAAAGGTACCAAACTGAGGGTGGAAACCATATGCGCCAAAAAATGGCGACTTACCCGTGGACTCCTGCCTACGGCTATTCAATGCAAATTCTGCTAAGGACAAGAATGAGGACCAGTCCTCCTGATTCTCAGCCACAAAACACCTCAAGTAGGTCTCCAGGTTTTGATTGGTACGCTCCGTCTGACCATTCGACTGTGGATGAAAAGCCGACGAGAAAGAAAGTTGAATGCCAAGTCGAGAGCAGAACGCCCTCCAAAACCTGGAGACAAACTGCGTGCCCCTATCAGAGACCACATCCGAAGGAATACCATGCAATTTCGCAATATTATCCACAAAAATCTGCGCAAGAGTCTTAGCGTTAGGCAGACTTGTTAGTGGTATAAAGTGAGCCATTTTACTGAAACGATCGACTACCACCAAAATCACTGTTCTCCCGGAGGAACTCGGTAGGTCCGTGGTAAAGTTCATGGACAAATGCGTCCAAGTACGAGATGGAATAGACAATGGAAGAAGTGAACCAGGCGCTCGAGTATGAGCAACCTTAGACCGAGCGCAGGTTTCACAAGCTGTCACGTAATTCTCAATACTCTTACGCAACCCTGTCCACCAGAACCTCCGGGACACCAGATCACAGGTGGACTTACCACCAGGATGTCCAGCGAGAACAGTATCGTGATGTTCCTTAAACACCTTGTATCGTAGGCCCTCAGGAACAAACAACCTCCCTGGGGGACACGAACCAGGAGCCCCCTCCTGAGCTCCCAATACCTCCATCTCCAATTCAGGCTACAGAGCGGAGACCACCACTCTATCCACCAAAATTGGTGCTGGATCTTCTGAATTACCTCCCCCAGGGAAGCTGCGAGACAAGGCATCTGCCTTGACGTTCTTGACCCCTGGGCGAAAGGTAACCACAAAATTGAACCTGGTAAAAAACAATGACCATCTGGCCTGTCTAGGGTTCAGACGCTTGGCAGATTGCAGGTAAACCAAATTCTTATGGTCTGCATACACAGTGACGGGGTGAGAAGCCCCCTCTAACCAGTGACGCCATTCTTCAAAGGCCAACTTGATCGCCAACAACTCCCTATCTCCAACATCATTTTTCCTCTCGGCGACCGAGAGCTTCCTGGAGAAGAAGGCACACGGGACCCACTTACCAGGAGAAGGACCCTGCGAAAGCACTGCCCCAACCCCCACCTCTGATGCGTCAACCTCGACCACGAATGGCTGAGATACATCCGGCTGCACCAGAATGGGAGCAGACGCAAAACTCTCCTTAATAGCCGAAAAGGCCTGCAATGCCTCATCCGAAAAGACAGAGACATCAGCGCCCTTCTTGGTCATATCAGTAAGAGGTTTGACTAGCGTGGAATAATTCAAAATAAATTTTCTATAATAATTCGTAAACCCCAAAAATCACATCAAAGCTTTCTGATTCTCCGGTCGGTCCCACTCCAGAACCGCCCGGACCTTTTCGGGGTCCATACGAAAACCAGAATCAGAAAGCATGTATCCCAAGAATGGAAGCTCTTGCACCGCAAACAAACATTTCTCCAATTTGGCGTATAACTTATTCTCCTGAAGGATCGACAAAACCTGTCTCACATGATCCTGATGGGTCTTCAGATCAGGAGAATAAATTAAAATGTCATCTAGGTAGACTACTACGAACCTCCCCACCAAATGATGAAAAATATCATTGACGAAACGCTGAAATACCGCTGGCGCATTCGTCAACCCAAAAGGCATTACCAGGTTCTCAAAATGACCCTCGTGCGTATTGAAGGCCGTTTTCCACTCATCCCCCTCCTTGATCCTGATCAGATTGTATGCTCCTCTCAAATCCAACTTGGAGAACACCTTGGCTCCAACAATCTGATCAAAAAAATCAAAGGTCAAAGGCAGAGGATATGGATCCCGGACTGTAATACGGTTCAGCTCCCGGAAATCCAAACACGGTCTCAGTGATCCATCTTTCTTCTTCATGAAGAACAAACCTACAGCCACTGGAGACTTAGATGGTCTGATATGACCCTTTGCCAAACTCTCGGCGACATACTTGCGCATGACCTCTCTCTCGGGTTGAGAGAGGTTGTAGAGCCGAGACTTAGGCAACTTAGCCCCCGGAATGAGATTCACAGGACAATCATAGTCGCGATGAGGGGGCAATTCCTGAGCCCCACCCTCCGAAAAAACGTCCTAAAAATCAGAAAGATACTGAGGCAAGGCCGTAACGGACACTTCAGAAATAGATGTGACAAGACAATTATCCGAACAAAACTTGCTCCAACCAATGATTTGTCTCGCTTGCCAGTCTATAATTGGGTTATGTCTAGACAACCATGGCAACCCCAAAACTATTGGAGCAGGCAAATCCTTCATGACGAAACAGGAAATAATCTCAGCAAGTGAATCACCCACCCTTAAATGAATACCATGAACAACGTGAGTAAGGCTCCCTTGAGAAAGAGGGGAAGAATCAATAGCAAAAACACGAATCTCGTTCTCTAACGTGCAAGTACTTAGTCCCAAACCCTCAAGAAACAGAAAGTCAATTAAATTTACCCCAGCACCACAATCAAGAAAAACATCAACAAACACATTTCTAGACTCTAGCGCCACCATAGCTGAAAGGAGAAAACGGGAACTGCAGGGAACTTGCATACCAGTCTGCTCCACCACACCATTCATACTACCAAGTGTGAGGGGAGTCTTTTTTTTCTTTTTTCTTTTTCATCTCTTCCCCCTGTGGTTCGAAATAAGGACAAGAAAAAACAAAATTACCCCTCTTCACACAATAGAAACATAAATTGTGCACTTTTCGAAAGTCTCTACTATCCGAATGGAAAGATATCTGACCTAACTGCATGGGTTCCTCCCCTACCCCAGAGTAACAAGCAATATCACCCTGGGCAGCTGGTGAAACAAAACCACACACGGGAGGAATCCCCTGCACAGAGGGACCCTTACACCTCTCTCTGATACGTCTATCCAAACGTATAGCCAAAGACATTGCGTTTTCCAAAGTATCTGGGTATTCATGAAAAGCCAGAGCATCTTTCAACCTTTCAGATAACCCCTGACAAAACTGGCTACGTAACGCGGGGTCATTCCACCCCAACTCAGTAGCCCACCTCATAAACTCAGTGCAGTAAACCTCGGCAGTATGTTTACCCTGTAGTAAGTTACGTAATTTTGCCTCTGCCATTGAAACTCGATCTGGGTCATCGTAAATCAATCCCAGGGCTTTAAAAAATTCCTCCGCCGACCGGAGAGCCAGAGAACCGGCGGCAGAAAAAAAAGCCCAGGATTGTGCGTCCCCTTTTAGCAAAGACATGACGATACCCACCCTCTGATCCTCATTTCCTGATGAAAATGGGCACAATCGAAAGTACAAATTACATGACTCTTTGAAATGGAAAAAATCATCAGTACCCCCTTCAAATTTCTCAGGAAGACCGACTTTAGGCTCCCAAACAATTTGACCGGTACCTGAAGCCAACACCCTCTGACACTGTGTGACCGTAATACGCAGATCCGCAACCTCCAGGGACAAACCCTGCATGCGGTCAACCAGTGCATCAATTGACGCCATCACATAAACGCTGAGCAATGGCAGTCAAAGTATGGCGGATTATAATGTCACGGCGGACGTGCACAGTATAAAAGATAACACACCAACCAGGCTCTGGACGAGAGACAGGGGAAGGGTCACCTCCTAGTTTATCCCTGACCTCGTTCCCTGCTCTGCTCAGCCCACAGACAGACCTTGAAGGTAGGTGTGCTGTGTCCTCCAGCCTGTACTGACAGAACCCTGAACTCCCTGAGATGGTGAAGTGGGGAGAAAGGAGCAGCCTGCTCGCACAGAACCTGGATGGGATAGATGACATAAACAACCAAACAAGATATGACACTTATCTTCTGAGAGCAGGAACTGACAGCCAACCTTCCCTCCAAACTTCCCAGACCAAAATGATCAGTATAATCCGCTCAGAGCACTTAGCTGGAGCCCATTTAAACTAATAACTCCACCCAGTGCACCTGATGCGAGGCGGATCCAGCAAGGCATCAAAACAAATACTAAACTTGTCCTGCATCCCTTGCTGACCTCCGCACATCGTCAGAGTGGGGCATGACAGTGTGTAAATGTAAGACAGCTTCCAAAGTGTGTGAATATAAGACAGTTTTTAAAGTGTCTAAATGTAAAACAGCTTCCAAAGTGTCTAAATGTAAGACAGCTTCCAAAGTGTCTAAATGTAAGACAGCTTTCAAAGTGTCTTAATGTAAGACAGCTTCCAAAGTGTCTAAATGTAAGACAGTTTAAAAAGTGTCTAAATGTAAAATAGCTTCCACAGTGTCTAAATGTTAGACAGCTTCCAAAGTGTCTAAATGTAAGACAGTTTCCAAAGTGTCTAAATGTAAGACAGCTTCCAAAGTGTATAAATGTAAGACAGCTTCCAAAGTGTCTAAATTTAAAACAGTTTCCAAAGTGTCTAAATGTAAGACAGCTTCTAAAGTATCTAAATGTAAGACAGTTTTCAAAGTGTCTAAATGTAAGATAGCTTCCAAAGTGTCTAAATGTAAGACAGCTTCCAAAGTGTCTAAATGTAAGACAGCTTTCAAAGTGTCTTAATGTAAGACAGCTTCCAAAGTGTCTAAATGTAAGACAGCTTCCAAAGTGTCTAAATGTAAGACAGCTTTCAAAGTGTCTTAATGTAAGACAGCTTCCAAAGTGTCTAAATGTAAGACAGCTTCCAAAGTGTCTAAATGTAAGACAGCTTCCAAAGTGTCTAAATGTAAGACAGCTTCCAAAGTGTCTAAATGTAAGACAACTTCCACAGTGTGTAAATGTAAGACAGTTTCCAAAGTGTCTAAATGTAAGACAGCTTCAAAGGGGTATAAATGTAAGACAGCTTCCAAAGTGTCTAAATGTAAAACAGTTTCCAAAGTGTCTAAATGTAAGACAGCTTCTAAATAATCTAAATGTAAGACAGTTTTCAAAGTGTCTAAATGTAAGATAGCTTCCTAAATGTCTAAATGTAAGACAGCTTCATCAATGTCTATATATAAGACAGCTTTCAAATTGTGTAAATGTAAGACAGCTTCCAAAGTGTCTAATGTAAGAAAGCTTCTAAAGTGTGTAAATGTAAGACAGCTTCGAAAGTGTGTAAATGTAAGACAGCTTCCGAAGTGTCTAAATGTAAGATAGCTTCCAAAGTGTCTAAATGTTAGACAGCTTTCAATGTGTGTAAATGTAAGACAGCTTTCAAAGTGTCTAAATGTAAGACAGTTTCCAAAGTGTCTAAATGTAAGAAAGCTTCCAAAGTGTCTAAATGTAAGACAGCTACCAAAGTGTCTAAATATAAGACAGCTTCCAAAGTGTCTAAATGTAAGACAGCTTCCAAAGTGTCTAAATGTAAGACAGCTTCCAAAGTGTCTAAATGTAAGACAGCTTCCAAAGTGTCTAAATGTAAGACAACTTCCACAGTGTGTAAATGTAAGACAGTTTCCAAAGTGTCTAAATGTAAGACAGCTTCAAAGGGGTATAAATGTAAGACAGCTTCCAAAGTGTCTAAATGTAAAACAGTTTCCAAAGTGTCTAAATGTAAGACAGCTTCTAAATAATCTAAATGTAAGACAGTTTTCAAAGTGTCTAAATGTAAGATAGCTTCCTAAATGTCTAAATGTAAGACAGCTTCATCAATGTCTATATATAAGACAGCTTTCAAATTGTGTAAATGTAAGACAGCTTCCAAAGTGTCTAATGTAAGAAAGCTTCTAAAGTGTGTAAATGTAAGACAGCTTCGAAAGTGTGTAAATGTAAGACAGCTTCCGAAGTGTCTAAATGTAAGATAGCTTCCAAAGTGTCTAAATGTTAGACAGCTTTCAATGTGTGTAAATGTAAGACAGCTTTCAAAGTGTCTAAATGTAAGACAGTTTCCAAAGTGTCTAAATGTAAGAAAGCTTCCAAAGTGTCTAAATGTAAGACAGCTACCAAAGTGTCTAAATATAAGACAGCTTCCAAAGTGTCTAAATGTAAGACAGCTTCCAAAGTGTCTAAATGTAAGACAGCTTCCAAAGTGTCCATATGTAAAACAGCTTCCAAAGTGTCTAAATGTAAGAGAGTTTCCAACGGTCTAAATGTAAGACAACATCCAAAGTGTCTACATGTAATACAGCTTTCAAATTGTGTAAATGTAAGACAGCTTCCAAAGTGTCTAATGTAAGACAGCTTCCAAAGTGTGTAATGTAAGACAGCTACTAAAGTGTGTAAATGTAAGACAGTTTCCAAAGTGTCTAAATGTAAGACAGCTTTTAAAGTGTCTAAATGTAAGACAGCTTCCAAAGTATCTAAATGTAAGACAGCTTTCAAAGTGTCTAAATGTAAGACAGTTTCCAAAGTGTCTAAATGTAAGAAAGCTTCCAAAGTGTCTAAATGTAAGACAGCTACCAAAGTGTCTAAATATAAGACAGCTTCCAAAGTGTCTAAATGTAAGACAGCTTCCAAAGTGTCTAAATGTAAGACAGCTTCCAAAGTGTCTAAATGTAAGACAGCTTCCAAAGTGTCTAAATGTAAGACAACTTCCACAGTGTGTAAATGTAAGACAGTTTCCAAAGTGTCTAAATGTAAGACAGCTTCAAAGGGGTATAAATGTAAGACAGCTTTCAAAGTGTCTAAATGTAAGACAGTTTCCAAAGTGTCTAAATGTAAGAAAGCTTCCAAAGTGTCTAAATGTAAGACAGCTACCAAAGTGTCTAAATATAAGACAGCTTCCAAAGTGTCTAAATGTAAGACAGCTTCCAAAGTGTCTAAATGTAAGACAGCTTCCAAAGTGTCCATATGTAAAACAGCTTCCAAAGTGTCTAAATGTAAGAGAGTTTCCAACGGTCTAAATGTAAGACAACATCCAAAGTGTCTACATGTAATACAGCTTTCAAATTGTGTAAATGTAAGACAGCTTCCAAAGTGTCTAATGTAAGACAGCTTCCAAAGTGTGTAATGTAAGACAGCTTCCAAAGTGTATAAATGTAAGACATCTTCCAAAGTGTCTAAATGTAATAACAGCTAACAAAGGGCCAGATTTATCATTACTCTGACAGCTCACTCCACTTTCACATATGGCTAAAGTCAGTTTTAGCCAAGTCAGATTTATGATCGGCCCTTTAAGACTGTAATAAATGTGGTCTGACGGTAGCAGTTTATCCGTCAGTAAGCAGCTTTACAAAAGTCGCACGTTTTTATGAAAAAGTCGCATGTTCTATTAAAAAGTCTCATAAGATAAGCATGGTCCTCACTGGAGTGAAATTGGGACTTTTTTGCGACTTTTTTGCGACTTTTTTAAATAGTCCCAATAGTAAATCTGTCTAGAGATTCATTTACATAAGAAAACACGCCCACTTTCAGAAAACTGGCGAGCATAGTGCAGAGCAGAAAAAAGTCGCAAATTTGTGCGCAGTTTTAGCGTTTGGGACTTTTTTGGGACTTTTTCACTCCATTATTCTGACCTGAGCTAATGATAAATCTGTCCCAAAGTGTCTAAATGTAAGACAGCTTCTAAATAGAGTTGAGCGAACACCTGGATGTTCGGGTTCGAGAAGTTCGGCCGAACTTCCCGGAAATGTTCGGGTTCGGGATCCGAACCCGAACCGAACTTCGTCCCGAACCCGAACCCCATTGAAGTCAATGGGGACCCGAACTTTTGGGCACTAAAAAGGCTGTAAAACAACCCAGGAAAGAGCTAGAGGGCTGCAAAAGGCAGCAACATGTAGGTAAATCCCCTGCAAACAAATGTGGATAGGGAAATTAATTAAAATAAAAATAAAAAAAATAAAAATGACATAATATCAATTGGAGAGAGGTCCCATAGCAGAGAATCTGGCTTCAAATCAGCAGAGAATCAGTCTCTTCATGCCATAGCAAAGAATCTGGCTTCATGTCAGCAGAGAATCAGTCTCTTCATGCCATAGCAGAGAATCTGGCTTCATGTCACCCACCACTGGAACAGGCCACTGTCACATATTTAGGCCCCGGCAGCCAGACAGAGGAGAGCGGTCCCGTAACAGATAATCTGGCCTTATGTCAGCACAGAATCTGTCTTCATGTCATAGCAGAGAAATAGGCTTCACGTCACCCACCACTGGAACAGGCCACTGTCACATATTTAAGCCCAGGCACCCAGGCAGAGGAGAGAGGTCCCGTAACAGAGAATCTGGTCTTATGTCAGCGCATAATCTGTCTTCATGTCATAGCAGAGAATCAGGCTTCACGTCACCCACCACTGGAACAGGCCACTGTCACACATTTAGGCCCAGGCACCCAGGCAGAGGAGAGAGGTCCCGTAACAGAGAATCTGGCCTTATGTCAGCGCATAATCTGTCTTCATGTCATAGCAGAGAATCAGGCTTCACGTCACCCACCACTGGAACAGGCCACTGTCACACATTTAGGCCCAGGCACCCAGGCAGAGGAGAGAGGTCCCGTAACAGAGAATCTGGCCTTATGTCAGCGCAGAATATGTCTTCATGTCATAGCAGAGAATCAGGCTTCACGTCACCCACCACTGGAACAGGCCACTGTCACACATTTAGGCCCAGGCACCCAGGCAGAGGAGAGAGGTCCCGTAACAGAGAATCTGGCCTTATGTCAGCGCATAATCTGTCTTCATGTCATAGCAGAGAATCAGGCTTCACGTCACCCACCACTGGAACAGGCCACTGTCACACATTTAGGCCCAGGCACCCAGGCAGAGGAGAGAGGTCCCGTAACAGAGAATCTGGCCTTATGTCAGCGCAGAATATGTCTTCATGTCATAGCAGAGAATCAGGCTTCACTTCACCCACCACTGGAACAGGCCACTGTCACACATTTAGGCCCAGGCACCCAGGCAGAGGAGAGAGGTCCCGTAACAGAGAATCTGGCCTTATGTCAGCGCAGAATCTGTCTTCATGTCATAGCAGAGAATCAGGCTTCACGTCACCCACATCTGGAACAGGCCACTGTCACACATTTAGGCCCAGGCACCCAGGCAGAGGAGAGAGGTCCCGTAACAGAGAATCTGGCCTTATGTCAGCGCAGAATCTGTCTTCATGTCATAGCAGAGAATCAGGCTTCACGTCACCCACCACTGGAACAGGCCACTGTCACACATTTAGGCCCAGGCACCCAGGCAGAGGAGAGAGGTCCCGTAACAGAGAATCTGGCCTTATGTCAGCGCAGAATCTGTCTTCATGTCATAGCAGAGAATCAGGCTTCACGTCACCCACCACTGGAACAGGCCACTGTCACACATTTAGGCCCAGGCACCCAGGCAGAGGAGAGAGGTCCCGTAACAGAGAATCTGGCCTTATGTCAGCGCAGAATATGTCTTCATGTCATAGCAGAGAATCAGGCTTCACGTCACCCACCACTGGAACAGGCCACTGTCACACATTTAGGCCCAGGCACCCAGGCAGAGGAGAGAGGTCCCGTAACAGAGAATCTGGCCTTATGTCAGCGCATAATCTGTCTTCATGTCATAGCAGAGAATCAGGCTTCACGTCACCCACCACTGGAACAGGCCACTGTCACACATTTAGGCCCAGGCACCCAGGCAGAGGAGAGAGGTCCCGTAACAGAGAATCTGGCCTTATGTCAGCGCAGAATATGTCTTCATGTCATAGCAGAGAATCAGGCTTCACTTCACCCACCACTGGAACAGGCCACTGTCACACATTTAGGCCCAGGCACCCAGGCAGAGGAGAGAGGTCCCGTAACAGAGAATCTGGCCTTATGTCAGCGCAGAATCTGTCTTCATGTCATAGCAGAGAATCAGGCTTCACGTCACCCACATCTGGAACAGGCCACTGTCACACATTTAGGCCCAGGCACCCAGGCAGAGGAGAGAGGTCCCGTAACAGAGAATCTGGCCTTATGTCAGCGCAGAATCTGTCTTCATGTCATAGCAGAGAATCAGGCTTCACGTCACCCACCACTGGAACAGGCCACTGTCACACATTTAGGCCCAGGCACCCAGGCAGAGGAGAGAGGTCCCGTAACAGAGAATCTGGCCTTATGTCAGCGCATAATCTGTCTTCATGTCATAGCAGAGAATCAGGCTTCACGTCACCCACCACTGGAACAGGCCACTGTCACACATTTAGGCCCAGGCACCCAGGCAGAGGAGAGAGGTCCCGTAACAGAGAATCTGGCCTTATGTCAGCGCAGAATATGTCTTCATGTCATAGCAGAGAATCAGGCTTCACGTCACCCACCACTGGAACAGGCCACTGTCACACATTTAGGCCCAGGCACCCAGGCAGAGGAGAGAGGTCCCTTAACAGAGAATCTGGCCTTATGTCAGCGCAGAATCTGTCTTCATGTCATAGCAGAGAATCAGGCTTCACGTCACCCACATCTGGAACAGGCCACTGTCACACATTTAGGCCCAGGCACCCAGGCAGAGGAGAGAGGTCCCGTAACAGAGAATCTGGCCTTATGTCAGCACAGAATCTGTCTTCATGTCATAGCAGAGAATCAGGCTTCACATCACCCACCACTGGAACAGGCCACTGTCACATATTTAGGCCCAGGCACCCAGGCAGAGGAGAGAGGTCCCGTAACAGAGAATCTGGCCTTATGTCAGTGCAGAATATGTCTTCATGTCATAGCAGAGAATCAGGCTTCACGTCACCCACCACTGGAACAGGCCACTGTCACACATTTAGGCCCAGGCACCCAGGCAGAGGAGAGAGGTCCCGTAACAGAGAATCTGGCCTTATGTCAGCGCAGAATATGTCTTCATGTCATAGCAGAGAATCAGGCTTCACGTCACCCACCACTGGAACAGGCCACTGTCACACATTTAGGCCCAGGCACCCAGGCAGAGGAGAGAGGTCCCGTAACAGAGAATCTGGCCTTATGTCAGCGCATAATCTGTCTTCATGTCATAGCAGAGAATCAGGCTTCACGTCACCCACCACTGGAACAGGCCACTGTCACACATTTAGGCCCAGGCACCCAGGCAGAGGAGAGAGGTCCCGTAACAGAGAATCTGGCCTTATGTCAGCGCAGAATCTGTCTTCATGTCATAGCAGAGAATCAGGCTTCACGTCACACACCACTGGAACAGGCCACTGTCACACATTTAGGCCCCGGCACCCAGGCAGATGAGAGAGGTCCCGTAACAGAGAATCTGGCCTTATGTCAGCGCAGAATCTGTCTTCATGTCATAGCAGAGAATCAGGCTTCACGTCACCCTCCACTGGAACAGGCCACTGTCACATATTTAGGCCCAGGCACCCAGGCAGAGGAGAGAGGTCGCGTAACAGAGAATGGCTTCATGTCAGCACATAATAAGTCTTCATGTCATAGCAGAGAATCAGGCTTTACGTCACCCACCACTGGAACAGGCCACTGTCACACATTTAGGCCCCGGCACCCAGACAGAGGAGAGGTTCATTCAACTTTGGGTTGCCCAGCAATATAATGGTAAAATGAAAATAAAAAAAGGATTGAATGAGGAAGTGCCCTGGAGTACAATAATATATGGTTAAGGGGAGGTAGTTATAAATGTCTAATCTGCACAAGGGATGGACAGGTCCTGTGGGATCCATGCTTGGTTCATTTTTATGAACGTCAGCTTGTCCACATTGGCTGTAGACAGGCAGCTGCGTTTGTCTGTAATGACGCCCCCTGCCATGCTGAATACACGTTCTGGGCAGGCCAGCACCTCCAAGGCATAAAAGGCTAGCTCTGGCCACGTGGACAATTTGGAGACCCAGAAGTTGAATGGGGCCGAACCATCAGTCAGTACGTGAAGGGGTGTGCACAGGTACTGTTCCACCATGTTAGTGAAATGTTGCCTCCTGCTAACACGTTCCGTATCAGGTGGTGGTGCAGTTAGCTCTGCGTGGTGACAAAACTTTTCCACATCTCTGCCATGCTAACCCTGCCCTCAGAGGAGCTGGCCGTGACACAGCTGCGTTGGCGACCTCTTGCTCCTCCTCTGCCTTCGTCTTGGGCTTCCACTGGTTCCCCTGTGACATTTGGGAATGCTCTCAGTAGCGCGTCTACCAACGTGCGCTTGTACTCGCGCATCTTCCTATCACGCTCCAGTGTAGGAAGTAAGGTGGGCACATTGTCTTTGTACCGGGGATCCAGCAGGGTGGCAACCCAGTAGTCCGCACACGTTAAAATGTGGGCAACTCTGCTGTCGTTGCGCAGGCACTGCAGCATGTAGTCGCTCATGTGTGCCAGGCTGCCCAGAGGTAAGGACAAGCTGTCCTCTGTGGGAGGCGTATCGTCATCGTCCTGTGTTTCCCCCCAGCCACGCACCAGTGATGGGCCCGAGCTGCTTTGGGTGCCACCCCGCTGTGAACATGCTTCATCCTCATCCTCCTCCACCTCCTCCTCATCCTCGTCCTCCTCGTCCTCCAGTAGTGGGCCCTGTCTGGCCACATTTGTACCTGGCCTCTGGTGTTGCAAAAAACCTCCCTCTGAATCACTTTGAAGAGACTGGCCTGAAAGTGCTAAAAATGACCCCTCTTCCTTCTCCTCCTCCTCCTGGGCCACATCCTCTTCCATCATCACCCTAAGTGTTTTCTCAAGGAGACATAGAAGTGGTATTGTAACGCTGATAACGGCGTCATCGCCACTGGCCATGTTGGTGGAGTACTCGAAACAACGCAACAGGGCACACAGGTGTCGCATGGAGGCCCAGTCATTGGTGGTGAAGTGTGTCTGATCCGCAGTGCGACTGACCCGTGCGTGCTGCAGCTGAAACTCCACTATGGCCTGCTGCTGCTCGCACAGTCTGTCCAGCATATGCAAGGTGGAGTTCCACCTGGTGGGCACGTCGCATATGAGGCGGTGAGCGGGAAGGCCGAAGTTACGCTGTAGCGCAGACAGGCGAGCAGCGGAAGGGTGTGAACGCCGGAAGCGTGAACAGACGGCCCGCACTTTATGCAGCAGCTCTGACATGTCGGGGTAGTTGCGAATGAACTTCTGCACCACCAAATTCAGCACATGCGCCAGGCAAGGGATGTGCCTCAAACCGGCTAGTCCCAGAGCTGCAACGAGATTTCGCCCATTATCGCACACCACCAGGCCGGGCTTGAGGCTCACCGGCAGCAACCACTCGTCGGTCTGTTGTTCTATACCCCGCCACAACTCCTGTGCGGTGTGGGGCCTGTCCCCCAAACATATGAGTTTCAGAATGGCCTGCTGACGTTTACCCCGGGCTGTGCTGAAATTGGTGGTGAAGGTGTGTGGCTGACTGGATGAGCAGGTGGAAGAAGAGGAGGAGGAAGCTGAGTAGGAGGAGGAGGAGACAGGAGGCAAAGAATGTTGCCCTGCGATCCTTGGCGGCGGAAGGACGTGCGCCAAACAGCTCTCCGCCTGGGGCCCAGCCGCCACTACATTTACCCAGTGTGCAGTTAGGGAGATATAGCGTCCCTGGCCGTGCTTACTGGTCCACGTATCTGTGGTTAGGTGGACCTTGCCACAGATGGCGTTGCGCAGTGCACACTTGATTTTATCGGACACTTGTTTGTGCAGGGAAGGCACGGCTCTCTTGGAGAAGTAGTGGCGGCTGGGAACAACATACTGTGGGACAGCAAGTGACATGAGCTGTTTGAAGCTGTGTGTGTCCACCAGCCTAAATGACAGCATTCCATAGGCCAGTAGTTTAGAAATGCTGGAATTCAGGGCCAGGGATCGAGGGTGGCTAGGTGGGAATTTACGCTTTCTCTCAAATGTTTGTGAGATGGAGAGCTGAACGCTGCCGTGTGACATGGTTGAGATGCTTGGTGACGCAGGTGGTGGTGTTGGTGGTACATCCCATGTTTGCTGGGCGGCAGGTGCCAACGTTTCTCCAGAGGCAGAGGAAGAGGCCGAGGCGTGCTGAGGTGGTATTCCCATGTCCTCATCATCAGGAAAAATAAGTGGTTGTGCGTTAGTGCATTCTATCTCTTCCACCCCTTGGGGAAGGGCTAGGTGGATGCCCTTGGGAAACCCTGGCAGCAGAGTCTTCAAACAGCATAAGAGACTGCTGCATAACTTGAGGCTCAGACAGTTTCCCTGATATGCATGGGGGTGTTGTGACAGACCGATGGGCTTGGTTTTCATGCGCCATATGTGCGCTTTCTGCAGAAGACTGGGTGGGAGATAATGTGAACGTGCTGGATCCACTGTCGGCCACCCAATTGACTAATGCCTGTTCCTGCTCAGGCCTTACCATCCTTAGAACGGCATTGGGCCCCACCAAATATCGCTGTAAATTCTGCTGGCTACTGGGACCTGAGGTAGTTGGTTCACTAGGACGTGTGGCTGTGGCAGAACGGCCATGTCCTCTCCCAGCACCAGAGGTTCCTCTAACACCACCACGACCATGTCCACGTCCGCGTCCCTTATTAGATGTTTTCCTCATTGTTCCCGTTCACCACAATTTTGAGAATGACAAATCTGGGAATAGTTTTTCACCCCAGAACAAAAAATGTGCTTTTACGGTCACTACAAATAACTTGACCAGCTAAAACAGTACAGATTTGGTTGAATAGAAATGTGAGGCCTGTTTTTTTTTGCACTGTGTGACAGGTATAGGTTTAATCACAGAATTTGACTTGTATCTGCACGGTAGCGTGTGTGTTAGGTTTTTCTGAATGACACTATCAGCACCTTCAATGTAAGATATCCTTTTTGGGATAGATTTCAAGTTGGACTCATATAGCAGAAACTAGTTATTTTGAGAATGGCAAATTTGGGAATAGTTTTTCAACCCAGAACAAAAAGTCTGCTTTTACGGTCACTACAAATAACTTAACCATCTAAAACACTACAGATTTGGTTGAATAGAAATGTCAGGCCTGTTTTTTTTTTTTGCGCTATGTGACTGGTATAGGTTTAATCACAGAATCAGACTTCTATCTGCACGGTAGCGTGTGTCTTAGGTTTTTCTAAATGACACTATCAGCAGCTTCAATGTAAGATATCCTTTTTGGGATAGATTTCAAGTAGGCCTCATATACCAGAAACTAGTTATTTTGAGAATGGCAAATTTGGGAATAGTTTTTCAACCCAGAACAAAAAGTCTGCTTTTACGGTCACTACAAATAACTTGACCAGCTAAAACAGTACAGATTTGGTTGAATAGAAATGTCAGGTCTATTTTTTAGGCGCTGGGTGACAGGCTCAACTTGCCCCTGATGTAGTATATGGCCAAAAAATAACCACACTGTTGATGGTTAAATGCACTTGGGTGACACAGGCTCAGCCTGCACCAGATGTAGTATATGGCCAAAAAATAACCAGACTGTTGATGGTTAAATGCACTTGGGTGACACAGGCTCAGCCTGCAGCTGATGTAGTATATGGCCAAAAAATAACTAGACTGTTGATGGTTAAATGCACTTCGGTGACACAGGCTCAGCCTGCACCAGATGTAGTATATGGCCAAAAAATAACCATACTTTTTATGGTTAAATGCACTTCGGTGACACAGGCTCAGCCTGCAGCTGCTGTAGTATATGGCCAAAAAATAACCAGACTGTTGATGGTTAAATGCACTTCGGTGACACAGGCTCAGCCTACAGCTGATGTAGGATATAGCACAAAATAACCACACTATTGATGGTTAAATACACTTGGTGATAGCTTGTGCTGGCGCACCACAAGTCACAAAATGGCCGCCGATCACCCCAGAAAAAAGTGATCTTAAAACGCTCTGGGCAGCCTCAAAAAAGTGAGCAAGTCAATACTAGCACTTCAATGATCCACAGCTGCAGATCGATCACTGAATGAAGTCTTTTGGAGGAGTTAATCTGCCTAATCTCGCCCTAACGTCGCAGCTGCAACCTCTCCCTATGCTTGAATCATCAGAGTGATGTGCAGCGCAACGTGACCCAAGCTTATATAGAGGCTGGGTCACATGCTGCACTGGCCAATCACAGCCATGCCAATAGTAGGCAAGGCTGTGATGGCCTCTTGGGGCAAGTAGTATGACGCTTGTTGATTGGCTGCTTTGCAGCCTTTCAAAAAGCGCCAAGAAAGCGCCGAACACCGAACCCGGACTTTTACGAAAATGTTCGGGTTCGGGTCCGTGTCACGGACACCCCAAAATTCGGTACGAACCCGAACTATACAGTTCGGGTTCGCTCATCCCTAGTCCTGATATATCTGGATAGGGA
Source organism: Bufo bufo (assembly GCF_905171765.1). NCBI lineage: Eukaryota > Metazoa > Chordata > Amphibia > Anura > Bufonidae > Bufo > Bufo bufo. Next base: position 829,837,371 of record NC_053389.1, read on the forward strand.
CCTCGTCAGGGAGAATGGAAGGTGCAACTCTGGCCGCTTTCAGGAGCGCTTCTTTGTCCTGGAAATTTAGGAAACGGAAGATAATGTCCCTTGGAGGATCATTTTCTTTGGGACGAGGGCGTAATGCTCTGTGTGCCCTTTCGATTATTAACATCTAAGGATCGAAGTCCCCTAAAAGGGAGGCGACTATCTTCATGATAGCGCCTGGGATATCAGAAGCTGTGACCGATTCAGGGATCCCTCTGAAACGGAGATTGTTTCGCCTGCCACGGTTCTCCTGGTCTTCCAGGGATGTATATATCTGATTTATATAAGTCTGGCAAATTGACAGGGATTGCGTGACCGCAGCGCTGTGATCTATGGTCGCAACTTGTGTAGTTTCCAACGAGTCCACCCTGTGGCCTATCTGTTGGACTTCATGGACCAAAGAAAGATTTTAGATATACCTTTTTTACACAATATAATACAAAATTGGGCATAATAAAGAATATGATCCTGAAAAATTGGAAAATTCTCAAACATTATCCTATCATAGGAAAAGAAATACCAAATAAACCTTCCATTGTTTTTAAAAAGGCACCAAATTTGTCTAACAGCCTTGTGCATAGTGGGAACTTTGCAACAAAAAAACAACAGAAAAGTTTGCAGAGAAATGGTAAATTCACATGGTGCAGTTTCTGCGCACCCTGCAGGAACTGCAACCAAAAAGACCGGCAAAAAATGATGGAGACTATACAAATCAAATGTAAAAAGGAAACCGTAAAAATAAAAGGGCAACTTACGTGTAATAGTGTGGGGTGATCTATATGCTGGAGTGCCCTTGTGGTCTCCAATATATAGGAAGGACCACCCGCAGCTTGAAGACCTGTGTGCAGGAGCATATTTATAATATTAAAAAAGGCTTAGTAACACACAGTGTGTCATTGCATTACAAACTATGTCACCAAAAAGAACCCAAAGGGTTAAAATTTATGGGAATTTAATTGGTAGACAAGTCGGTTCGAGGTGGAGACTATATAACTAAAATTAACAAAAGAGAAGTAAATTGGATGTACTGTCTGAATACTATCCAACCGAGAGGCCTGAATGTAGAATGTGATGTTAATTCTTGTATAGTCTAGGATGAGAAATGATGATGTTTGCTTCAGGTCTGAATAGTGACTGAGATGCCGGTGCGTTTTTTGGGATATGATTTTATAACCTTGTGAATTGAATGAACAGAAGATAATGAAAAATGAAAGGTACCATTGACCTATGCGCAGGACTGATTTGGGAAATTATGGTTTTAGCAGGTTTTATATAATATGCTCATATTTTATTTAGTTTTATATGGGGAGTGAAGTTTTGTATGAGGGTGGGGTTAGTTTGCTGATAAAGAACAGCTGTTTTCGGCTTTGCAATCAGAGCTTCTGAAGAAGCGTTGTAGCGAAACCCGGATCGGGCGTCTGTGCAGGCTGATCTGAATGCTTGTTATATTTTAAATTTTGTGAGTATAATAAATGATTTTTTTTTAAATCGCACCCCTAAGTGCTTCACTATCCTCCGCGTTTCTTTGGTTTATGAGGAAACCGGGATTTATGAGAAGATTGAGGAATACCAAATAAGGTGTTTGCTGAAGCCTATGGAGATGTGGGGACACAAGTGGTGATAAATACGCACACTGTGAATGGAATCTTGTGAGTATATTTCTTCCTTGCGGTTGTAAAACACAGTGGCAGTACTTCACCATATGGAGTTTCTATTTGCACTCTGCAGGCACTTGTAGATCTGAGGAGGAATTTGTTACATCCTGTGAACCTGGTGAAAACCTAGTTCTCTTCCCCTTTAATCCGAGGAGAGAGGAAAAGAAAAGAAAAGAAAAGGAATATTCTTTCGGCAGCGCAGTCTCTTTTTTGTTTGAATCATGGGCTACCTCCTGTAACTTGGAGTATATGAGGTGTAAAGCCTCTTCCAGGGCTTGTTTAATGAAGCGGCGGGAGATCGGGAGGTTTTGCGACTCACCAGCTTCTCCCGGTTCATCTTCACAGTCAGATTGGCTTGATGCGCGGCAGCACGCAGTGCTGTTGGGAGCTGCGGCCATCTTGGGATCCTTGGCCGATCCGGCTGTTTGCTGTTTTTTCAAGAATTTGGTCATATCTGACACAGCGGGGGATATTTTAGCTTGCGGGGTAGGGTCCCCATGCTTCGGTCCACCATATTTGACCATTTTGCGATCTGTAGGCTCAAGATTTCCGTCCCCACAGCAGGTTGAAAGCAGGAGCTTTAGCCGGACGCAGCCATTCAGCACAGGTGCTAGCTCCGCCCCCCAAAATTGAGAAATTTTAACCTTCTTTCCCATATTCCCTGTAAATGAATAGACGAAGCGGGGAGAGCAAGAAAAGGATTACACAGAGCATGGGGGAGGAGGGGTCAAACATGGAGGCAGAGGAGGATACGAAGCAACTTCAAACCTGTCACCAGGTCCCAGTTGACAACGAAGATCCAAGGAGGGGGGCGGCAGGAAGCAGCGGAGACCGAAACATCAAAAGGAGGGCGACCTCCCAGTCTGCGAGCGAGGCAGCAAGCAGACACCGCCAGATAAGGCGGACAAACGCAGGGAATCTGCCAAGAGTCTGGTCCAACAGAACGCACAGGGCCCAGAGGTGGGGGCGTCCTGCGGTTCAGATAGAGATGCTTGTGTCTTGCATAGTGCGGCGGGATAGAACGGTCGCAGGGAGGAGCGACGTAGCAAACCTACGTCATCACGTTTTCACCCACTCTGACGAAGGGGCTTCATAATCGGGAGAAGAGGGTGGTAGCTTGCTTGTGATAAAGCGGCTTTTAATTAAAGCCTTTAAGATACACTCTGGTGCTCCGAATCAAAGTACCCCCCAGGGGTTAATAGCTGGCTGAGAGACTAGACGCTGACACATAGATGGTCAATGCAATCTCTACTTTATTACAGAAAGTAAGCGGTATATACATCTTCAGAAAAGGGCAGTACTTTCTGAGGCCCAGGCATTATTTCATTGGCTCAAAAGGAAGAAGAGATAAGAGGAGAAGAGATAACACTCTAGCATCTGCGCACTGTGCACTACTTTGGAATGTGAACTAATGTAAACATCTGGTTATCGTCGCTAGTGTTGATCACGAATATTCGAATTGCGAATTTTAATCGCGAATATCGGCACTTCGAGAATTCGCGAATATTTAGAATATCGCTAAATATATTCGTAATCGCGAATATTAGATTTTTTTTTTTAAATACCAGTTCATGCAAATTTTTATGTGAATATTTTTTGCAAATTTTATGCGAATTTTCGCAATCAAGAAAATAATGCCTGGAGATCATGACTTCGAGAATTCTCGAATATATGGCGAATATTCGCCCAAATATTCGCGAAATATCACGAATTCGAATATTGCCCCTGCCGCTCATCACTAATCGTCGCCATGTTGTAATGGCGTCTATCCTAAAAATAATACTGCACACTTCATATATGACACTTCAAAGAGGCGTTCTTCTATAGGCAGTGAGTAATATGTATGTATCATATTCATCCAGCCAAGGGATTGGATTTAGCTTCCTTTCACACTGCCCACAGCACAGTTCTCTGCCCCCCCCCCCTTCTTCTCCTCATAGCATTGCATAGACAGAGCTTGACTAACAGCAGAAAGGGGAGGGGGGAGGCTCCTGAGATGCAAACTTCTTCTTAACAACTTAAGATTAAACAGTTACAGTCCTAGAGATACAAAAAATATAGAATAAAATTCACACATCTCTAACACCTGTAAGGCAGCGGCGGAGCCAGCAAGTTGCTAGCGTTGCCGGAGGTCAGCAGGGTGGCAACAGTGGGAGGTCCGTAGCCAAACATGCCCGGGGTAGACTACCCACTTCGCAGGAGCCTACCTGCCCGGGAAGTAGGGGTTCACGGGGCAGCGGCGGTAGCAGTCAGTCAGTGCGTAGTGTTGGGTCCGTTTTTTGGGGGTTATTGTTCTGACGGATCCGTTTTTGGGGGGTTATTGTTCTGATGAATCAGAGGAAGGGCAAAATAATCAGTGACGTCAACACAAACTTACTACTGACAACTAGAGTTGAACGAACACCTGGATGTTCGGGTTCGAGAAGTTCGGACGAACTTCCCGGAAATGTTCGGGTTCGGGATCCGAACCCGAACCGAACTTCGTCCCGAACCCGAACCCCATTGAAGTCAATGGGGACCCGAACTTTTCGGCACTAAAAAGGCTGTAAAACAGCCCAGGAAAGAGCTAGAGGGCTGCAAAAGGCAGCAACATGTAGGTAAATCCCCTGCAAACAAATGTGGATAGGGAAATGAATTAAAATAAAAATAAAAAAAATAAAAATGACCCAATATCAATTGGACAGAGGTCCCATAGCAGAGAATCTGGGTTCACGTCAGCAGAGAATCAGTCTCTTCATGCCATAGCAAAGAATCTGGCTTCATGTCAGCACAGAATCAGTCTCTTCATGCCATAGCAGAGAATCTGGCTTCATGTCAGCACAGAATCTGTCTTCATGTCATAGCAGAGAATCAGGCTTCACGTCACCCACCACTGGAACAGGCCACTGTCACACATTTAGGCCCCGGCACCCAGACAGAGGAGAGCGGTCCCGTAACAGAGAATCTGGCCTTATGTCAGCACAGAATCTGTCTTCATGTCATAGCAGAGAATCAAGCTTCACGTCACCCACCACTGGAACAGGCCACTGTCACACATTTAGGCCCAGGCACCCAGGCAGAGGAGAGAGGTCGCGTAACAGAGAATCTGGCCTTATGTCAGCACAGAATCTGTCTTCATGTCATAGCAGAGAATCAGGCTTCACGTCACCCACCACTGGAACAGGCCACTGTCACACATTTAGGCCCAGGCACCCAGGCAGAGGAGAGAGGTCCCGTAACAGAGAATCTGGCCTGATGTCAGCACAGAATCTGTCTTCATGTCATAGCAGAGAATCAGGCTTCACGTCACCCACCACTGGAACAGGCCACTGTCACACATTTAGGCCCCGGCACCCAGATAGAGGAGAGCGGTCCCGTAACAGAGAATCTGGCCTTATGTCAGCGCAGAATCTGTCTTCATGTCATAGCAGAGAATCAAGCTTCACGTCACCCACCACTGGAACAGGCCACTGTCACACATTTAGGCCCAGGCACCCAGGCAGAGGAGAGAGGTCGCGTAACAGAGAATCTGGCCTTATGTCAGCACAGAATCTGTCTTCATGTCATAGCAGAGAATCAGGCTTCACGTCACCCACCACTGGAACAGGCCACTGTCACACATTTAGGCCCAGGCACCCAGGCAGAGGAGAGAGGTCCCGTAACAGAGAATATGGCCTGATGTCAGCACAGAATCTGTCTTCATGTCATAGCAGAGAATCAGGCTTCACGTCACCTACCACTGGAACAGGCCACTGTCACACATTTAGGCCCTGGCACCCAGGCAGAGGAGAGAGGTCGCGTAACAGAGAATCTGGCCTTATGTCAGCACAGAATCTGTCTTCATGTCATAGCAAAGAATCAGGCTTCACGTCACCCACCACTGGAACAGGCCACTGTCACACATTTAGGCCCCGGCACCCAGACAGAGGAGAGCGGTCCCGTAACAGAGAATCTGGCCTTATGTCAGCGCAGAATCTGTCTTCATGTCATAGCAGAGAATCAGGCTTCACGTCACCCACCACTGGAACAGGCCACTGTCACACATTTAAGCCCTGGCACCCAGACAGAGGAGACCGGTCCCGTAACAGAGAATCTGGCCTTATGTCAGCGCAGAATCTGTCTTCATGTCATAGCAGAGAATCAGGCTTCACGTCACCCACCACTGGAACAGGCCACTGTCACACATTTAGGCCCCGGCACCCATAAAGAGGAGAGCGGTCCCGTAACAGAGAATCTGGCCTTATGTCAGCGCAGAATCTGTCTTCATGTCATAGCAGAGAATCAGGCTTCACGTCACCCACCACTGGAACAGGCCACTGTCACACATTTAGGCCCAGGCACCCAGGCAGAGGAGAGAGGTCGCGTAACAGAGAATCTGGCCTAATGTCAGCACAGAATCTGTCTTCATGTCATAGCAGAGAATCAGGCTTCACGTCACCCACCACTGGAACAGGCCACTGTCACACATTTATGCCCCGGCACCCAGACAGAGGAGAGCGGTCCCGTAACAGAGAATCTGGCCTTATGTCAGCGCAGAATCTGTCTTCATGTCATAGCAGAGAATCAGGCTTCACGTCACCCACCACTGGAACAGGCCACTGTCACACATTTAGGCCCCGGCACCCAGACAGAGGAGAGCGGTCCCGTAACAGAGAATCTGGCCTTATGTCAGCGCAGAATCAGTCTTCATGTCATAGCAGAGAATCAGGCTTCACGTCACCCACCACTGGAACAGGCCACTATTCACACATTTAGGCCCAGGCACCCAGGCAGAGGAGAGAGGTCCCGTAACAGAGAATCTGGCCTTATGTCAGCACAGAATCTGTCTTCATGTCATAGCAGAGAATCAGGCTTCACGTCACCCACCACTGGAACAGGCCACTGTCACACATTTAGGCCCCGGCACCCAGACAGAGGAGAGCGGTCCCGTAACAGAGAATCTGGCCTTATGTCAGTGCAGAATCTGTCTTCATGTCATAGCAGAGAATCAGGCTTCACGTCACCCACCACTGGAACAGGCCACTGTCACACATTTAGGCCCAGGCACCCAGGCAGAGGAGAGAGGTCGCGTAACAGAGAATCTGGCCTTATGTCAGCACAGAATCTGTCTTCATGTCATAGCAGAGAATCAGGCTTCACGTCACCCACCACTGGAACAGGCCACTGTCACACATTTAGGCCCAGGCACCCAGACAGAGGAGAGCGGTCCCGTAACAGAGAATCTGGCCTTATGTCAGCGCAGAATCTGTCTTCATGTCATAGCAGAGAATCAGGCTTCACGTCACCCACCACTGGAACAGGCCACTGTCACACATTTAGGCCCAGGCACCCAGGCAGAGGAGAGAGGTCGCGTAACAGAGAATCTGGCTTCATGTCAGCACAGAATAAGTCTTCATGTCATAGCAGAGAATCAGGCTTCACGTCACCCACCACTGGAACAGGCCACTGTCACACATTTAGGCCCCGGCACCCAGACAGAGGAGAGGTTCATTCAACTTTGGGTTGCCCCGCAATATAATGGTAAAATGAAATTAAAAATAGTATTGAATGAGGAAGTGCCCTGGAGTAGAATAATATATTGTTAAGGCGAGGTAGTTAATGTCTAATCTGCACAAGGGATGGACAGGTCCTGTGGGATCCATGCCTGGTTCATTTTTATGAACGTCAGCTTGTCCACATTGGCTGTAGACAGGCGGCTGCGTTTGTCTGTAATGACGCCCCCTGCCGTGCTGAATACACGTTCAGACAAAACGCTGGCCGCCGGGCAGGCCAGCACCTCCAAGGCATAAAAGGCCACGTGGACAATTTGGAGACCCAGAAGTTGAATGGGGCCGAACCATCAGTCAGTACGTGGAGGGGTGTGCACAGGTACTGTTCCACCATGTTAGTGAAATGTTGCCTCTTGCTAACACGTTCCGTATCAGGTGTTGGTGCAGTTAGCTGTGGCGTGGTGACAAAACTTTTCCACATCTCTGCCATGCTAACCCTGCCCTCAGAGGAGCTGGCCGTGACACAGCTGCGTTGGCGACCTCTTGCTCCTCCTCTGCCTTCGCCTTGGGCTTCCACTGGTTCCCCTGTGACATTTGGGAATGCTCTCAGTAGCGCGTCTACCAACGTGCGCTTGTACTCGCGCATCTTCCTATCAAGCTCCAGTGTAGGAAGTAAGGTGGGCACATTGTCTTTGTACCGGGGATCCAGCAGGGTGGCAACCCAGTAGTCCGCACACGTTAAAATGTGGGCAACTCTGCTGTCGTTGCGCAGGCACTGCAGCATGTAGTCGCTCATGTGTGCCAGGCTGCCCAGAGGTAAGGACAAGCTGTCCTCTGTGGGAGGCGTATCGTCATCGTCCTGTGTTTCCCCTCAGCCACGCACCAGTGATGGGCCCGAGCTGCTTTGGGTGCCACCCCGCTGTGAACATGCTTCATCCTCATCCTCCTCCACCTCCTCCTCATCCTCGTCCTCCTCGTCCTCCAGTAGTGGGCCATGTCTGGCCACATTTGTACCTGGCCTCTGGTGTTGCAAAAAACCTCCCTCTGAGTCACTTCGAAGAGACTGGCCTGAAAGTGCAAAAAATGACCACTCTTCCTCCTCTTCCTCCTGGGCCACCTCCTCTTCCATCATCGCCCTAAGTGTTTTCTCAATGAGACATAGAAATGGTATTGTAACGCTGATAACGGCGTCATCGCCACTGGCCATGTTGGTGGAGTACTCGAAACAGCGCAACAGGGCACACAGGTCTCGCATGGAGGCCCAGTCATTGGTGGTGAAGTGTGTCTGATCCACAGTGCGACTGACCCGTGCGTGCTGCAGCTGAAACTCCACTATGGCCTGCTGCTGCTCGCACAGTCTGTCCAGCATATGCAAGGTGGAGTTCCACCTGGTGGGTACGTCGCATATGAGGCGGTGAGCGGGAAGGCCGAAGTTACGCTGTAGCGCAGACAGGCGAGCAGCGGCAGGGTGTGAACGCCGGAAGCGCGAACAGACGGCCTGCACTTTATGCAGCAGCTCTGACATGTCGGGGTAGTTGCGAATGAACTTCTGCACCACCAAATTCAGCACATGCGCCAGGCAAGGGATGTGCGTCAAACCGCCTAGTCCCAGAGCTGCAACGAGATTTCGCCTATTATCGCACACCACCAGGCCGGGCTTGAGGCTCACCGGCAGCAACCACTCGTCGGTCTGTTGTTCTATACCCCGCCACAACTCCTGTGCGGTGTGGGGCCTGTCCCCCAAACATATGAGTTTCAGAATGGCCTGCTGACGTTTACCCCGGGCTGTGCTGAAGTTGGTGGTGAAGGTGTGTGGCTGACTGGATGAGCAGGTGGAAGAAGAGGAGGAGGAAGCTAAGTAGGAGGAGGAGGAGACAGGAGGCAAAGAATGTTGCCCTGCGATCCTTGGCGGCGGAAGGACGTGCGCCAAACAGCTCTCCGCCTGGGGCCCTGCCGCCACTACATTTACCCAGTGTGCAGTTAGGGAGATATAGCGTTCCTGGCCGTGCTTACTGGTCCACGTATCTGTGGTTAGGTGGACCTTGCCACAGATGGCGTTGCGCAGTGCACACTTGATTTTATCGGACACTTGTTTGTGCAGGGAAGGCACGGCTCTCTTGGAGAAGTAGTGGCGGCTGGGAACAACATACTTTGGGACAGCAAGCGACATGAGCTGTTTGAAGCTGTGTGTGTCCACCAGCCTAAATGACAGCATTTCATAGGCCAGTAGTTTAGAAATGCTGGCATTCAGGGCCAGGAATCGAGGGTGGCTAGGTCGGAATTTACGCTTTCTCTCAAATGTTTGTGAGATGGAGAGCTGAACGCTGCCGTGTGACATGGTTGAGATGCTTGGTGACGCAGGTGGTGGTGTTGGTGGTACATCCCATGTTTGCTGGGCGGCAGATGCCAACGTTCCTCCAGAGGCAGAGAGGAAGAGGCCGAGGCGGCGGCAGCAGCAGCAGAAGAGGCCGAGGCGGCGGCAGCAGCAGAAGAGGCCGAGGCGGCAGCAGCAGAAGAGGCAGCAGGGGGAGCCTGAGAGACTTCCTTGTTTTTAAGGTGTTTATTCCACTGCAGTTCATGCTTTGCATGCAGGTGCCTGGTCATGCAGGTTTTGCTAAGGTTCAGAACGTTAATGCCTCGCTTCAGGCTCTGATGGCACAGCGTGCAAACCACTCGGGTCTTGTCGTCAGCACATTGTTTGAAGAAGTGCCATGCCAGGGAACTCCATGAAGCTGCCTTTGGGGTGCTCGGTCCCAGATGGCGGCGGTCAGTAGCAGGCGGAGTCTCTTGGCGGCGGGTGTTCTGATTTTGCCCACTGCTCCCTCTTTTGCTACGCTGTTGGCTCGGTCTCACCACTGCCTCTTCCTACGAACTGTGAAAGTCAGTGGCACGACCTTCATTCCATGTGGGGTCTAGGACCTCATCGTCCCCTGCATCGTCTTCCACCCAGTCTTGATCCCTGACCTCCTGTTCAGTCTGCACACTGCAGAAAGACGCAGCAGTTGGCACCTGTGTTTCGTCATCATCAGAGACGTGCTGAGGTGGTATTCCCATGTCCTCATCATCAGGAAACATAAGTGGTTGTGCGTTAGTGCATTCTATCTCTTCCACCCCTGGGGAAGAGCTAGGTGGATGCCCTTGGGAAACCCTGGCAGCAGAGTCTTCAAACAGCATAAGAGACTGCTGCATAACTTGAGGCTCAGACAGTTTCCCTGATATGCATGGGGGTGATGTGACAGACTGATGGGCTTGGTTTTCATGCGCCATCTGTGCGCTTTCTGCAGAAGACTGGGTGGGAGATAATGTGAACGTGCTGGATCCACTGTCGGCCACCCAATTGACTAATGCCTGTACCTGCTCAGGCCTTACCATCCTTAGAATGGCATTGGGCCCCACCAAATATCCCTGTAAATTCTGGCGGCTACTGGGACCTGAGGTAGTTGGTACACTAGGACGTGTGGCTGTGGCAGAACGGCCACGTCCTCTCCCAGCACCAGAGGGTCCACTAACACCACCACGACCATGTCCACGTCCGCGTCCATTATTAGATGTTTTCCTCATTGTTCCCGTTCACCACAATTTTGAGAATGGCAAATTTGGCAATAGTTTTTCAACCCAGAAAAAAAAATGTGCTTTTACGGTCGCTACAAATAACTTGACCAGCTAAAACAGTACAGATTTGCTTGAATAGAAATTTGAGACCTGTTTTTTTTTTGCACTGTGTGACAGGTTAAAGTTTAATCACAGAATCACACTTCTATCTGCACGGTAGCGTGTGTCTTAGGTTTTTCTGAATGACACTATCAGTACCTTCAATGTAAGATATCCTTTTTGGTATAGATTTCAAGTAGGCCTCAAATAACAGAAACTAGTTATTTTGAGAATGGCAAATTTGGGAATAGTTTTTCAACCCAGAAAAAAAAAAAGTGCTTTTACGGTCACTACAAATAACTTGACCAGCTAAAACAGTACAGATTTGGTTGAATAGAAATGTGAGACCTGTTTTTTTTTGCACTGTGTGACAGGTTAAGGTTTAATCTCAGAATCAGACTTCTATCTGCACTGTAGCATGTGTCTTAGGTTTTTCTGAATGACACTATCAGCACCTTCAATGTAAGATATCCTTTTTGGGATAGATTTCAAGTAGGCCTCATATACCAGAAACTAGTTATTTTGAGAATGGCAAATTTGGGAATAGAACAAAAAGTGTGCATTTACGGTCACTACAAATAACTTGACCAGCTAAAACACTACAGATTTGGTTGAATAGAAATGTCAGGTCTATATTTTAGGCGCTGGGTGACAGGCTCAACTTGCCCCTGATGTAGTATATGGCCAAAAAATAACCACACTGTTGATGGTTAAATGCACTTGGGTGACACAGGCTCAGCCTGCACCAGATGTAGTATATGGCCAAAAAATAATCAGACTGTTGATGGTAAATGCACTTCGGTGACACAGGCTCAGCCTGCAGCTGATGTAGTATATGGCCAAAAAATAACCAGACTGTTGATGGTTAAATGCACTTCGGTGACACAGGCTCAGCCTGCAGCTGATGTAGGATATAGCACAAAATAACCACACTATCGATGGTTAAATACACTTGGTGATAGCTTGTGCTGGCGCACCACAAGTCACAAAATGGCCGCCGATCACCCCAGAAAAAAAGTGATCTAAAAACGCTCTGGGCAGCCTCAAAAAAGTGAGCAAGTCAATAATAGCACTTCAATGATCCACAGCTGCAGATCGATCACAGAATGAAGTCTTTTGGAGGAGTTAATCACTGCCTAATCTCGCCCTAACGTCGCAGCTGCAACCTCTCCCTATACTGATCATAGCAGAGTGACGTGCAGCGCAACGTGACCCAAGCTTATATAGAGGCTGGGTCACATGCTGCACTGGCCAATCACAGCCATGCCAATAGTAGGCATGGCTGTGATGGCCTCTTGGGGCAAGTAGTATGACGCTTGTTGATTTGCTGCTTTGCAGCCTTTCAAAAAGCACCAAGAAAGCGCTGAACACCGAACCCGAACCCGGACTTTTACGAAAATGTTCGGGTTCGGGTCCGTGTCACGGACTCCCCAAAATTCGGTACGAACCCGAACTATACAGTTTGGGTTCGCTCATCCCTACTGACAACCTCTCCACTCGGGGGGCTCTACTTGTATAAGCATTTAATAGAACAGTTTCTGTAGACATCGATGTGGAATCAGCTGATGACAGTGTAAAAAGAGTGCACTTCTTCTTGGCGCTAAAATCGTCCTGTAAGGCTGAGTTCATAGTTGAGTTATTTGGTCAGTTTTGGCCCCATGTCTGCCCAAATAAGTAAGGTGTGCAGTGATTCTAAGAGCGACGCCTGTCATCTGCATGTCATACTGACTCACAGTATTATTTCGCTACCACAGCGGACTCCCTATGTGTGTTACTGCAAGGCACAGTGTTCTACACCATGTCAGTATTATGGGTGATACCGCCTAACTAGAGTCCCTATCTTCATGTCCTCACACGTGCAGTAGCCATTTTAGGAAAAAATGCGATTCGGTACAAATTTAATTTTTTTCCGGAATTCGGATCAAATTCTACTTTGTTAACTTCGATTCACTCACCTCTTGTGACCGATCCTCTTTAGTGACATTGGCTTTATGTTAGGGATTGTTGTCCTGCTACAGAATAAATATACTATAAACTATTAGCATTTCTATTTTTTAAAGCATTCTTACTTTTCAGCATTTTTTCAAAAACTTCCTTAAATGTTTTGCACAGTACTGTGTCTTGCTATTACTAATGCTGTCTTGGCTGCAAAGAGCTTGAAATTGTTTGCTTACAGTCCTAGGAGACCCTAGAGTGTGATACTTGACTTTTAAGGGCAATTGGGGCACATCCAATGTGGGTCAAATGTATTGTATGAATGGAATCTGACAAACAAATTGTGCAAATTAGACCTGAAACAAATTCCCCAAAATTGCTCATCTCTATTGGACAGATACAGATTCTAGCATATACAGGTTGTCTCCCATTTTCCCTAGTTTGGGCTCCATTGTACTGCAATTAACTACTGTACTGCACTTCTCCATATCCATATTTAGGGTATTTTTTTGACCAGAGTCTTAGGAAAATGACCTATAGATGATATATCACAAGAACCTTTACTTTTTGAGACTAAAATCTGTGTATGTTTTCTTATCCTCCATTTGATCAGGTCCACTAGTGTTTTGGATCAGCAAAATTTTTACAGTATATTCATATCTAATGAGGGTTTTGGATTGGGAGCTGAGGGACCATGGAGATATAAGTTGAGAACAGTCAATAAAGGCAGACCATGTGACTGATATGGGACCCAGGAGGTGTGCTTTGCATTGATCTCCATCTTCTCTGCTTCTTCCATTCCGAGGTTAAAAAAAACCTGCATTTTCATGCAGCTACCACTAGAGAGCCCAGTGCGAACACATTATAATAGCTTCCCTAGCACTGTATAAATTCCAGTGCACTGAGCTCCCCCTAGTGGTACCTGCAGACAACCAGCTTTGTAATATGTGGAGAGAAGCTGGAGAATTTATCAGTGTATTTATGTCAGATGTTTGATGTAAATACATTGAGACATTTGTTGTTTCTGATGAGCCTCATATTTTTGAAGCACCTGTTCCAATTTTTCAGACTTTTTTTATTATAATTTTCCTGTGCTTTGAAAAAAAAAAGAGTACATTTGTCAGAAATCTGGGGTACTGTGCTTTGCACTCTGCATTGCCTGGGAGTGATTGACGCCAGCACACTGGGAAATTGGTGGGGCAGGGGAGGCTCATGTTGAGTTTTGCTATGGGCCCTATGAGATCTGTGTACACCCCTGGATGAGGAATAAAGAATAAAGTAACACTACTGAAGAGAAGACCTCTCTATGATACAGTTAACATTTTTATTTTGCCCAAAAGTTTGATTCTTTCTCAAGCAAAGTGACATAGAAACGCAATAGGCTTCATATGCAAGTGTACTAAGTATATAAGTAGTATGAAAAAATGATGTTTTCTAAATGAAAAAAAATATTGTGTGATTATGTGGTAATTGTTTATACTTTATTTAACTTTCTTGTCTGACTAGAAACATTTTCAGGATCCAGACTGTCATACAAAATAGAAGATATATCAGCCGTCACTCCGTGTATATGGTGATCGGTGCGCGCGTCCAGGGTCGGCGTCCCATTAATCCAAGAACAAAGAAGACCGGCACTTGCTATGTTGGATGCAATTTTATCCTTTTAATTACCACATGGAGGAACAAATGACGCGTTTTGACTCAACACGAGTCTTTGTCAAGCAGCGGCTTGAGTCGAAACGCGTCATTTGTTCCTCCATGTCAGAATTAAAAGGATAGAATTGCATTCAATATAGCGAGTGCCGGTCTTCTTTGTTCTTGTCATACAAAATAGTCAGTCCATGGAATCATGTTGAGGAAGCAAACAACAGTGTACAAGGGATATTCCCTCATGGTGTTTACTCTCCGTAGATGTCGCCATTGTTACAGATCATAAGGGGCTATCAACTACAATTCTGGAGGATAAAGATGGAGAGCAGCTAGAATAATTACATAACTGTTAATGTGAAATAAGAATATTTTACAAATTTGAGTTAATAGTTTGAGTGCTAACTTTGCGACATCCATAATTTGACAACAGCTGAATTGTCTTTACTTATCTTATTGCAGAAGAACAATCGCACTGTGGTCACAGAATTTTTCCTCTTGGGATTTCACGTTGACCAAGATTTAAGAATTTTGCTCTTCTCTTTTCTAGTTTGTATCAACTGTTGCACCATTTGTGGAAACTTCATGATCGTCATCCTGGTGTCCATCAGCAGGAACCTGAACACTCCAATGTACTTCTTCATCTCACAACTGTCCATCATGGACATCTTGTTGACTACAGATATCGCCCCCTTTATGCTGCATATTCTTCTTAAAAATGGAGCAGCCATTAATTTTATTGACTGTATGATTCAGCTGTATTTTTTCTGTGCCTTGGAAATATTTGAGTGCTTCCTCCTCACGGTGATGTCGTATGACAGATATGTGGCCATCTGTAATCCCCTCCAATATTCCTTGAGCATGAATAATGAATATTGTGTGAAATTGGTTGTTATCTGTTGGGTGGCTGTTTTTTTCATAGTAATTATTGACACGTCAACAATATTAATGATAAACTTTTGTGGAACAAATATTATCGACCATTTCTTCTGTTATCTTGTTCCATTGCTAAAAATTGCATGTTCCGGTGCTCAGTTTCTTGAATTAGAAATTTCTGTAGTAGGTCCTCCAATGCTTTTGATCCCAATTACAATAATAATAGTGTCATACATTTATATTATTTCCACCATCTTGAGGATTCCATCCAATATTAGCAGACAAAATGCCTTCTCTACCTGTAGCTCCCACCTCATTGTGGTCTCCATATTTTACGGGACTATATTTAGTGTTTATGTTGTTCCAACAAAAGGAAAATCGTCAACCATCAGTAAAATCCTATCTCTGCTGTATACTGTTTTCACGCCTTTCATAAACCCCATCATATACAGTTTAAGAAATAAGGACATTATGAAAGCCATGCAGGAAACAATTTTTTTTTTATTTCACTTTGAGGTAAAAAAGAAAAGCTAGGAGGGAAAACAATCCAGGGGCAAGAAGTGAGCAATAAATCTGGATCAGCAAGAAGGGCATTGAGGAAAGAGGCAACAAATTGATTTCATTGGCTAAAAAGACATACAGTAATTGCTAATTACCCTGCAATGTGGAGCCAAAGGAAAGCAAAAATCCTTGCGTGGTAGAAGCCAATTTTCCTCCAAAATCCTTCTAGACTGAAAATCTGGCAATCGGAACAACTGCCTAGATTGAAGACCTACCTTCAGCAATCTAACAACTGTAACTTGTAATATTATCACTCTCCACACACCCAGCCCGTCTTCTCTTTTAGTGAATTCACAATGCATTCCTCTGGAAGAGATTTACATAGTCTCAAAGCTTTAACTGTAAAAATCCCCCCCACACACACCCCTGCACACATACTAAACATACTAACTTCATTATCTATCTGTAATGGTCAAAATAGGTGGAGAGAAAAAATCTGACATTGCTGGTTCAACAAAAATGTCTAGCACTCATGGTGAATTACATAAGTATGTAAAAAAGAACAATGGATCCATCCAAACCAGCTTATGCAGCAAAAGCTACATTGGAAAATACAGACCCTACTGTGATGGGTACTGATCAGAGTAGGGACAGAGAGAAGATTTATTCCTCTGGCGATCTGCCTATATTCTCTTCATTCCTCAGAAAAGTTCTGTAATGACAGAACTTTCATAGATCAAGCAAGAAGTACATCAAGTTGTGTAAAGTAGTGATGAGCGAAGTTCAACCGTGGTGCTAATATTGTGGTACAACCTGAGGCATCTCCTAGCGGCTCGCAACCCTTTTCTAGCAGTCAAGGCTGCACCACCTCACCAAAAGGGAGCTGTGTTTTCTTCACATCGTCTATTGGTCCTGATGCTCCTCTTCCGCATCAAGCATTTTGCCAGCAATCTATCACTGCCATTGCAAAAACACAACAATATGCATGCACTCATCCAACGGCGCGGAATCTGAACGTGCACCCGGCCAAATTGCTGGTATTACAGTCCCTCCTTTTCCATGTGGTTGACTCCGCACCTTTCAGAGCACTGATGGCTTGTGCCGAGTGAAGGTGGAGAGTCTCAAGCCACCAATATTTCTTCAAAAAGGCTATGCCAGCCCTGCACACATACAGTGGATATAAAAAGTCTACACATCCCTGTTAAAATGTCAGGTTTCTGTGCTGTAAAAAAATTAGACAAAGATAAATTATTTCTGAACTTTTTCCACCTTTAATGTGACCTATAAACTGTACAACTCAGGGCTCTTTCACACTTGCGTTCTTTTCTTCCGGCATAGAGTTCCGTCGTCGGGGCTCTATGCCGGAAGAATCCTGATCAGTTTTATCCTAATGCATTCTGAATGGAGAGAAATCCATTCAGGATGCATCAGGATGTCTTCAATTCCGGAACGTTTTTTGGCCGGAGAAAATACTGCAGCATGCTGCGCTTTTTGCTCCGGCCAAAAATCCTGAACACTTGCCGCAAAGCCGGATCCAGAATTAATGCCCATTGAAAGGCATTAATCCGGATCCGGCCTTAAGCTAAACGTCGTTTCGGCGCATTGCCGGATCCGATGTTTAGCTTTTTCTGAATGGTTACCATAGCTGCCAAGACGCTAAAGTCCTGGCAGCCATGGTAAAGTGTAGTGGGGAGCGGGGGAGCAGTATACCTACCGTCCGTGCGGCTCCCGGGGCGCTCCAGAGTGACGTCAGGGCGCCCCACACGCATGGATGACGTGATCGCATGGATCATGTGATCCATGCGCATGGGGCGCTCTGACGTCATTCTGGAGCTCCCCGGGAGCCGCACGGATTGTAAGTATACTGCTCCCCCGCTCCCCACTACTACTATGGCAGCCAGGACTTTAATAGCGTCCTGGGTGCCATAGTAACACTGAACGCATTTTGAAGACGGATCCGTCTTCAAATGCTTTCAGTTCACTTGCGTTTTTCCGGATCCGGCGTGTAATTCCGGCAAATGGAGTACACGCGGGATCCGGACAACGCAAGTGTGAAAGAGCCCTCAATTGAAAAACAAACTGAATTTAGGTGGAGGGAAGAAAACAAACCAAAAAAATAATAATGTGGTTGCATAAGTGTGCACACCCTCTTTTAACTGGGGATGTCGCTGTGTTCAGAATTAAGCAATTACATTCAAAATCCTGTTAAATAGGAGTCAGGATACACCTGCCATCATTTAAAGTGCCTCTGATTAACCCCAAATAAAGTTCAGCTGCCCTAGTTGGTCGTTGCTGAAATTTTCTTAGTCGCATCCCACAGCAGAAGCCACGGTCCACAGAGAGCTTCCAAAGCATCAGAGGTATCAGTCACGAGAAGGGGACAAAAGAATTTCCAAGGCATTAGATCTACCATGGAACACAGTGAAGACAGTCATCATCAAGTGGAGAAACTATGGCACAACAGTGACATTACCAAGAACTGCTACAAGAAAATTTAGACTAGAACCTTCAGAAATCACAGGTGAATATACATGAAGCAAATATGATTATAAAAAAGAAAATGGCTGCACATATTTGATCAAACGTGTGTCGGGCCCATCTACCAGGCGTCAAGGTGGATTCCGCACATGGGTCCCTAATAGGGATGAGCAAACCCGAACTGTATAGTTCGGGTTCGTACCGAATTTTGGGGTGTCCGTGACACGGACCCGAACCCGAACATTTTCGTAAAAGTCCGGGTTCGGGTTCGGTGTTCGGCGCTTTCTTGGCGCTTTTTGAAAGGCTGCAAAGCAGCCAATCAACAAGCATCATACTAATTGCCCCAAGAGGCCATCACAGCCATGCCTACTATTGGCATGGCTGTGATTGGCCAGTGCACCATGTGACCCAGCCTCTATTTAAGCTGGAGTCACGTAGCGCTGCACGTCACTCTGCTATGATCAGTATAAGGAGAGGTTGCAGCTGCGACGTTAGGGCGAGATTAGGCAGATTAACTCCTCCAAAAGACTTCATTCTGTGATCGATCTGCAGCTGTGGATCATTGAAGTGCTATTATTGACTTGCTCACTTTTTTGAGGCTGCCCAGAGCGTTTTTAGATCACTTTTTTTCTGGGGTGATCGGCGGCCATTTTGTGACTGGTGGTGCGCCAGCACGAGCTATCACCAAGTGTATTTAACCATCGATAGTGTGGTTATTTTGTGCTATATCCTACATCAGCTGCAGGCTGAGCCTGTGTCACCGAAGTGCATTTAACCATCAACAGTCTGGGTATTTTTTGGCCATATACTACATCAGCTGCAGGCTGAGCCTGTGTCACCGAAGTGCATTTAACCATCAACAGTCTGGTTATTTTTTGGCCATATACTACATCTGGTGCAGGCTGAGCCTGTGTCACCCAAGTACATTTAACCATCGATAGTGTGGTTATTTTGTGCTATATCCTACATCAGCTGTAGGCTGAGCCTGTGTCACCCAAGTGCATTTAACCATCAACAGTCTGATTATTTTTTGGCCATATACTACATCTGGTGCAGGCTGAGCCTGTGTCACCCAAGTGCATTTAACCATCAACAGTCTGATTATTTTTTGGCCATATACTACATCTGGTGCAGGCTGAGCCTGTGTCACCCAAGTGCATTTAACCATCAACAGTGTGGTTATTTTTTGGCCATATATTACATCAGGGGCAAGTTGAGCCTGTCACCCAGCGCCTAAAAAATAGACCTGACATTTCTATTCAACCAAATCTGCACAGTTTTAGCTGGTCAAGTTATTTGTAGTGACCGTAAAAGCAGACTTTTTGTTCTGGGTTGAAAAAGCATTCCCAAATTTGCCATTCTGAAAATAACTAGTTTGTGGTATTTGAGGCCTACTTGAAATCTATCCCAAAAAGAAAATCTTACATTGAAGGTATTGATAGTGTCATTCAGAAAAACCTAAGACACACGCTAGCGTGCTGATAGAAGTGTCATTCTGTGATTAAACCTATACCTGTCACACAGCGCAAAAAAAAAACAGGTCTCACATCTCTATTCAACCAAATCTGCACAGTTTTAGCTGGTCAAGTTATTTGTAGTGACCGTAAAAGCAGACTTTTTGTTCTGGGTTGAAAAAGCATTCCCAAATTTGCCATTCTGAAAATAACTAGTTTGTGGTATTTGAGGCCTACTTGAAATCTATCCCAAAAAGAAAATCTTACATTGAAGGTATTGATAGTGTCATTCAGAAAAACCTAAGACACACGCTAGCGTGCTGATAGAAGTGTCATTCTGTGATTAAACCTATAATTGTCACACAGCGCAAAAAAAAACAGGTCTCACATCTCTATTCAACCAAATCTGCACAGTTTTAGCTGGTCAAGTTATTTGTAGTGACCGTAAAAGCAGACTTTTTGTTCTGGGTTGAAAAAGCATTCCCAAATTTGCCATTCTGAAAATAACTAGTTTGTGGTATTTGAGGCCTACTTGAAATCTATCCCAAAAAGAAAATCTTACATTGAAGGTATTGATAGTGTCATTCAGAAAAACCTAAGACACACGCTAGCGTGCTGATAGAAGTGTCATTCTGTGATTAAACCTATAACTGTCACACAGCGCAAAAAAAAACAGGTCTCACATCTCTATTCAACCAAATCTGCACAGTTTTAGCTGGTCAAGTTATTTGTAGTGACCGTAAAAGCAGATTTTTTGTTCTGGGTTGAAAAAGCATTCACAAATTTGCCATTCTGAAAATAACTAGTTTGTGGTATTTGAGGCCTACTTGAAATCTATCCCAAAAAGAAAATCTTACATTGAAGGTATTGATAGTGTCATTCAGAAAAACCTAAGACACACGCTAGCGTGCTGATAGAAGTGCCATTCTGTGATTAAATCTATAACTGTCACACAGCGCAAAAAAAAAAAGGTCTCACATCTCTATTCAACCAAATCTGCACAGTTTTAGCTGGTCAAGTTATTTGTAGTGACCGTAAAAGCAGACTTTTTGTTCTGGGTTGAAAAAGCATTCCCAAATTTGCCATTCTGAAAATAACTAGTTTGTGGTATTTGAGGCCTACTTGAAATCTATCCCAAAAAGAAAATCTTACATTGAAGGTATTGATAGTGTCATTCAGAAAAACCTAAGACACACGCTAGCCTGCTGATAGAAGTGTCATTCTGTGATTAAACCTATAACTGTCACACAGCGCAAAAAAAAACAGGTCTCACATCTCTATTCAACCAAATCTGCACAGTTTTAGCTGGTCAAGTTATTTGTAGTGACCGTAAAAGCAGACTTTTTGTTCTGGGTTGAAAAAGCATTCCCAAATTTGCCATTCTCAAAATTGTGGTGAACGGGAACAATGAGGAAAACATCTAATAAGGGACGCGGACGTGGACATGGTCGTGGTGGTGTTAGTGGACCCTCTGGTGCTGGGAGAGGACGTGGCCGTTCTGCCACAGCCACACGTCCTAGTGAACCAACTACCTCAGGTCCCAGTAGCCAGCAGAATTTACAGCGATATTTGGTGGGGCCCAATGCCGTTCTAAGGATGGTAAGGCCTGAGCAGGTACAGGCATTAGTCAATTGGGTGGCCGATGGTGGATCCAGTCCGTTCACATTATCTCCCACCCAGTCTTCTGCAGAAAGCGCACAGATGGCGCATGAAAACCAAGCCCATCGGTCTGTCACATCACCCCCATGCATTTCAGACTCTGCTGCCAGGGTTTCCCAAGGGCATCCACCTAGCCCTTCCCCAGGGGTGGAAGAGATAGAATGCACTAACGCACAACCACTTATTTTTCCTGATGATGAGGACATGGGAATACCACCTCAGCACGTCTCTGATGATGACGAAACACAGGTGCCAACTGCTGCGTCTTTCTGCAGTGTGCAGACTGAACAGGAGGTCAGGGATCAAGACTGGGTGGAAGACGATGCAGGGGACGATGAGGTCCTAGACCCCACATGGAATGAAGGTCGTGCCACTGACTTTCACAGTTCGGAGGAAGAGGCAGTGGTGAGACCGAGCCAACAGCGTAGCAAAAGAGGGAGTAGTGGGCAAAATCAGAACACCAGCCGACAAGAGACTCCGCCTGCTACTGACCGCCGCCATCTGGGACCGAGCACCCCAAAGGCAGCTTCAAGGAGTTCCCTGGCATGGCACTTCTTCAAACAATGTGCTGACGACAAGACCCGAGTGGTTTGCACGCTGTGCCATCAGAGCCTGAAGCGAGGCATTAACGTTCTGAACCTTAGCACAACCTGCATGACCAGGCACCTGCATGCAAAGCATGAACTGCAGTGGAGTAAACACCTTAAAAACAAGGAAGTCACTCAGGCTCCCCCTGCTACATCTTCTGCTGCCGCTGCCTCGGCCTCTTCCTCCGCCTCTGGAGGAACGTTGGCACCTGCCGCCCAGCAAACATGGGATGTACCACCAACACCACCACCTGCGTCACCAAGCATCTCAACCATGTCACACGGCAGCGTTCAGCTCTCCATCTCACAAACATTTGAGAGAAAGCGTAAATTCTCACCTAGCCACCCTCAATCCCTGGCCCTGAATGCCAGCATTTCTAAACTACTGGCCTATCAAATGCTGTCATTTAGGCTGGTGGACACACACAGCTTCAAACAGCTCATGTCACTTGCTGTCCCACAGTATGTTGTTCCCAGCCGCCACTACTTCTCCAAGAGAGCCGTGCCTTTCCTGCACAAACAAGTGTCCGATAAAATCAAGTGTGCACTGCGCAACGCCATCTGTGGCAAGGTCCACCTAACCACAGATACGTGGACCAGTAAGCACGGCCAGGGACGCTATATCTCCCTAACTGCACACTGGGTAAATGTAGTGGCGGCTGGGCCCCAGGCGGAGAGCTATTTGGCGCACGTCCTTCCGCCGCCAAGGATCGCAGGGCAACATTCTTTGCCTCCTGTCTCCTCCTCCTCCTACTCAGCTTCCTCCTCCTCTTCTTCCACCTGCTCATCCAGTCAGCCACACACCTTCACCAACAACTTCAGCACAGCACGGGGTAAACGTCAGCAGGCCATTCTGAAACTCATATGTTTGGGGGACAGGCCCCACACCGCACAGGAGTTGTGGCGGGGTATAGAACAACAGACCGACGAGTGGTTGCTGCCGGTGAGCCTCAAGCCCGGCCTGGTGGTGTGCGATAATGGGCGAAATCTCGTTGCAGCTCTGGGACTAGCCGGTTTGACGCACATCCCTTGCCTGGCGCATGTGCTGAATTTGGTGGTGCAGAAAGCTGCTGCATAAAGTGCGGGCCGTCTGTTCGCGCTTCCGGCGTTCACACCCTGCCGCTGCTCGCCTGTCTGCGCTACAGCGTAACTTCGGCCTTCCCGCTCACCGCCTCATATGCGACGTGCCCACCAGGTGGAACTCCACCTTGCATATGCTGGACAGACTGTGCGAGCAGCAGCAGGCCATAGTGGAGTTTCAGCTGCAGCACGCACGGGTCAGTCGCACTGCGGATCAGACACACTTCACCACCAATGACTGGGCCTCCATGCGAGACCTGTGTGCCCTGTTGCGCTGTTTCGAGTACTCCACCAACATGGCCAGTGGCGATGACGCCGTTATCAGCGTTACAATACCACTTCTATGTCTCCTTGAGAAAACACTTAGGGCGATGATGGAAGAGGAGGTGGCCCAGGAGGAAGAGGAGGAAGAGGGGTCATTTTTAGCACTTTCAGGCCAGTCTCTTCAAAGTGACTCAGAGGGAGGTTTTTTGCAACACCAGAGGCCAGGTACAAATGTGGCCAGATAGGGCCCACTACTGGAGGACGAGGAGGACGAGGATGAGGAGGAGGTGGAGGAGGATGAGGATGAAGCATGTTCACAGCGGGGTGGCACCCAAAGCAGCTCGGGCCCATCACTGGTGCGTGGCTGGGGGGAAACACAGGACGATGACGATACGCCTCCCACAGAGGACAGCTTGTCCTTACCTCTGGGCAGCCTGGCACACATGAGCGACTACATGCTGCAGTGCCTGCGCAACGACAGCAGAGTTGCCCACATTTTAAAGTGTGCGGACTACTGGGTTGCCACCCTGCTGGATCCCCGGTACAAAGACAATGTGCCCACCTTACTTCCTACACTGGAGCGTGATAGGAAGATGTGCGAGTACAAGCGCACGTTGGTAGACGCGCTACTGAGAGCATTCCCAAATGTCACAGGGGAACCAGTGGAAGCCCAAGGCGAAGGCAGAGGAGGAGCAAGAGGTCGCCAACGCAGCTGTGTCACGCCCAGCTTCTCTGAGGGCAGGTTTAGCATGGCAGAGATGTGGAAAAGTTTTGTCAACACGCCACAGCTAAGTGCACCACCACCTGATACGGAACGTGTTAGCAGGAGGCAACATTTCACTAACATGGTGGAACAGTACCTGTGCACACCCCTCCACGTACTGACTGATGGTTCGGCCCCATTCAACTTCTGGGTCTCCAAATTGTCCACGTGGCCAGAGCTAGCCTTTTATGCCTTGGAGGTGCTGGCCTGCCCGGCGGCCAGCTTTTTGTCTGAACGTGTATTCAGCACGGCAGGGGGCGTCATTACAGACAAACGCAGCCGCCTGTCTACAGCCAATGTGGACAAGCTGACGTTCATAAAAATGAACCAGGCATGGATCCCACAGGACCTGTCCATCCCTTGTGCAGATTAGATATTAACTACCTCCCGTTAACAATATATTATTCTACTCCAGGGCACTTCCTCATTCAATACTATTTTTAATTTCATTTTACCATTATATTGCGGGGCAACCCAAAGTTGAATGAACCTCTCCTCTGTCTGGGTGCCGGGGCCTAAATGTGTGACAGTGGCCTGTTCCAGTGGTGGGTGACGTGAAGCCTGATTCTCTGCTATGACATGAATACAGATTCTGCGCTGACATAAGGCCAGATTCTCTGTTACGCGGCCTCTCTCCTCTGCCTGGGTGCCTGGGCCTAAATGTGTGACATTGGCCTGTTCCAGTGGTGGCTGACGTGAAGCCTGATTCTCTGCTATGACATGAAGACAGATTCTGCGCTGACATAAGGCCAGATTCTCTGTTACGGGACCGCTCTCCTCTGTCTGGGTGCCGGGGCCTAAATGTGTGACAGTGGCCTGTTCCAGTGGTGGGTGACGTGAAGCCTGATTCTCTGCTATGACATGAATACAGATTCTGCGCTGACATAAGGCCAGATTCTCTGTTACGGGACCTCTCTCCTCTGCCTGGGTGCCTGGGCCTAAATATGTGACAGTGGCCTGTTCCAGTGGTGGCTGACGTGAAGCCTGATTCTCTGCTATGACATGAATACAGATTCTGCGCTGACATAAGGCCAGATTCTCTGTTACGGGACCGCTCTCCTCTGTCTGGGTGCAGGGGCCTAAATGTGTGACAGTGGCCTGTTCCAGTGGTGGGTGACGTGAAGCCTGATTCTCTGCTATGACATGAATACAGATTCTGCGCTGACATAAGGCCAGATTCTCTGTTACGCGACCTCTCTCCTCTGCCTGGGTGCCTGGGCCTAAATGTGTGACAGTGGCCTGTTCCAGTGGTGGGTGACGTGAAGCCTGATTCTCTGCTATGACATGAATACAGATTCTGCGCTGACATAAGGCCAGATTCTCTGTTACGGGACCGCTCTCCTCTGTCTGGGTGCCGGGGCTTAAATGTGTGACAGTGGCCTGTTCCAGTGGTGGGTGACGTGAAGCCTGATTCTCTGCTATGACATGAAGACAGATTCTGTGCTGACATAAGGCCAGATTCTCTGTTTCGGGACCTCTCTCCTCTGCCTGGGTGCCTGGGCCTAAATGTGTGACAGTGGCCTGTTCCAGTGGTGGCTGACGTGAAGCCTGATTCTCTGCTATGACATGAAGACAGATTCTGCGCTGACATAAGGCCAGATTCTCTGTTACGGGACCGCTCTCCTCTGTCTGGGTGCCGGGGCCTAAATGTGTGACAGTGGCCTGTTCCAGTGGTGGGTGACGTGAAGCCTGATTCTCTGCTATGACATGAAGACTGATTCTGCGCTGACATGAAGCCAGATTCTCTGCTATGGCATGAAGAGACTGATTCTCTGCTGACATGAAGCCAGATTCTTTGCTATGGCATGAAGAGACTGATTCTCTGCTGACTTGAAGCTATGAAGCTATGAAGCTCTGCTATGGGACCTCTGTCCAATTGATATTGGTTCATTTTTATTTTTTTTATTTTAATTTTAATTCATTTCCCTATCCACATTTGTTTGCAGTGGATTTGCCTACATGTTGCTGCCTTTTGCAGCCCTCTAGCTCTTTCCTGGTCTGTTTTACAGCCTTTTTAGTGCCCAAAAGTTCGGGTCCCCATTGACTTCAATAGGGTTCGGGTTCGGGACGAAGTTCGGTTCGGTTTCGGATCCCAAACCCGAACATTTACGGGAAGTTCGGCCGAACTTCTCGAACCCGAACATCCAGGTGTTCGCTCAACTCTAGTCCCTAACACTAGTTTAGTGCCTCTCTTTGGACTTACCTAAGCCTACAATATTCAGGGCAGTGTAGAGACAAGCTACATAAGTACTCTGCCCATAAGTCCCAGGTAGATGGGCATGTTCCGTCTAAAAGAGGCGCTACTCTCAATAAATACTACAAGAAAATTTAAACTAGAACCTTCAGAATCACAGGTGCATATCCATGAAGCCAACATGATTATAAAAAAGAAAATGGCTGCACACCATTATACATACAAACAATAGAGCTAAGAAATGGGGGTCATTCTAAATAAAAGAGGTATAATACCTACTATAAATGAGTCAGTATACTAGTGTTAGAGACCGATCTGCGGAAGCCACCTTGACGCCTGGTAGCTGTGCCTGACACACGTTTGATCAAATATGTGCGCTAAGAGCTTCCATTGACTCATTTATAGTAGGTATTATACCACTTTTATTTAGAATGATCCCCATTTCTTAGCTCTATTGTTTGTATGTATAATGTGTGCAGCCATTTTCTTTTTTATTAGAACAGGATGTCGCTCCAAAATTGATGAAAAGACAGGAAGAAAACTGGTCTGGGAGGCTACCAAGAGGCCTACAGCAACATTTAAGGAGCTGCAGGAATATCTGGCAAGTACTGGCTGTGTGGTACATGTGACAACAATCTCCCGTATTCTTCATATGTCTGGGCTATGGGGTAGAGTGGCAAGACGAAAGCCTCTTCTTACCAAGAAAAACTTCCAAGCCAGGCTACATTTTGCAAAAACACATCTGAAGTCTCCCAAAAGCATGTGGGAAAAGCTGTTATGGTCTGATGAAACCAAGGTTGAACTTTTAGGCCATAATTCCATAAGATATGTTTGCCGCAAAAACAACACTGCACATCACCAAAAGAACACCATCCCCACAGTGAAGCATGGTGGTGGCATCATCATGCTTTGGGGCTGTTTTTCTTCAGCTGGAACTGGGGCCTTAGTTAAGCTAGAGGGAATTATGAACAGTTCCAAATACTGGTCAATATTGGCACAAAACCTTCAGGCTTCTGCTAGAAAACTGAACATGAAGAGGAACTTCATCTTTCAGCATGACAACGACCCAAAGCATGCATCCAAATCAACAAAGGAAACCTGACATTTTAACAGGGGTGTATAGACTTTTTATATCCACTGTATGTTGAACAGAAGGTGGGCCAGTCCTTGAGCCTGTCAGTGTCTGGTAAAGTTCATGTGCAGCGTCCGACAGTGGTAAAAAGGTCCTTTAAGAAATATTTGTGACGCCAGTTGCAGTGAAGCAACAACGGGACATACTCCGTTTAAGAAATGGAGTTGGTGGTGGTACCCAGGTCTAGGAATGGCCGACTGGTATAGGGTGGCCTACAATGTCCCTTACTGCTTTGTATGTGTCATGGTGCTCCTACCTGGATATGATGGACCCTAGGCGTTGTCTTCCGAAGCAGCAAATAAGGGAGCAGTACACTCCATACCTTGTGATGAAGTTCAATAACAGTTTACTTGCCATAAACGTTACTCCAAACGGGTTACAGACTTGGTATTGGTCCCAGCAGGCTTTAGCATTAAAACTCTGGCATGCAAACTCGTTTCTGCTACATCTGTTGCTCTCTTGCTATGCTGTACTAACTTAGTTTTGTATGGTCTGTCTCTTAATTATGACAGGGAACTTTCATCCTGGCTCCTGAGGCTCTAAGCTGTGGCCTCCACATCCAGCAGAGCTGACAGTGCTCTAGCTGGCTTGGCTTGGCCTGGGTATGTCCAGCAGAGATTTGCCCACCACTTGCTTCCTTTCCCTAGCAGGGGGAAAGATAGACTAACTAAAACTGGTCCCCAACCTTCCTGCAGGAAGTGGGACTCGCCCACTCCACCACAGAGGGGGGTTAGAATGGAATGCTCCATTCTACCTAACTGTAGCTCTGCCATATTTGCTGCCACCTGCTGGTGAACCAGACACATTACATTTTAACATAACAGTTACATTAGAAAAAGGAATGCACAGTGTAGTGGACCTGAAATTATTACACAAGATGACATGATATTAGCCCATTAGAGATAGTAGCGGGGTGAAGAAGTGGCAATGCCACTCTGGGGCATTACATATGGAGCTGTAACTATGGTCAAGGAAAATATATGCCTGTAACGGATCTCCTAGCACCCCGACCGGGTACCTCCGTTGATGGATGCTCCTAGTGCTTCCCGAGGACTCCAAGCACTCCGCTCTACACCAAAACCACCACAGGAACCAGGAACAGGAACAGCTCTTACAAGAGCTAGGAGTTATAGCCAGGGAAGTATAGCAAATCTTCAGCGTATAGCAATCCCCAGTGTCAATCAGTTACCCAAACACCAGCCTCAGCATGATGAAGGGTAAAACAGGAACTCTTTATTGAACACACAAGCATTGACTTATACACATTTTCCAACAAGGTTACCACCCACAGGGTTTTGTAAAAACAACCAATAAACACGTACAATACAGTAAAACACTCCCACACAAAATCCTCCCCTCTGCCTGTGATACAATTACCTCACACAATGGGTTAATGTAATCATCACAGGCAGGAGAATACACAATGTCTTCTGTCCTGGAGACAACCGAGGAGTAATTCAATTATCTCTCAGGACAAAGGGAAATAGCCAGTACACACGTGGAGACAATAGGACAGACATCACTACTCAAATATACAGTACAGACCAAAAGTTTGGACACACCTTCTCATTCAAAGAGTTTTCTTTATTTTCATGACTATGAAGGCATCAAAACTATGAATTAACACATGTGGAATTATATACATAACAAACAAGTGTGAAACAACTGAAAATATGTCATATTCTAGGTTCTTCAAAGTAGCCACCTTTTGCTTTGATTACTGCTTTGCACACTCTTGGCATTCTCTTGATGAGCTTCAAGAGGTAGTCCCCTGAAATGGTCTTCCAACAGTCTTGAAGGAGTTCCCAGAGATGCTTAGCACTTGTTGGCCCTTTTGCCTTCACTCTGCGGTCCAGCTCACCCCAAACCATCTCGATTGGGTTCAGGTCCGGTGACTGTGGAGGCCAGGTCATCTGGCGCAGCACCCCATCACTCTGCCAAGAGAATGCCAAGAGTGTGCAAAGCAGTAATCAAAGCAAAAGGTGGCTACTTTGAAGAACCTAGAATATGACATATTTTCAGTTGTTTCACACTTGTTTGTTATGTATATAATTCAACATGTGTTAATTCATAGTTTTGATGCCTTCAGTGTGAATCTACACTTTTCATAGTCATGAAAATAAAGAAAACTCTTTGAATGAGAAGGTGTGTCCAAACTTTTGGTCTGTACTGTACAATATCCCACCCTTTACAGTACACATAGACATTTAACATATCCCAAAATGGCACAAATTAGACCAGGGGTTCAAAAGTTTAGTATGGGCTGATGAGAGGGCCCATAATCCTGGGGCAAGAGGCTGGCAAACAGGCCCCTCCAAAACCCAGTGGCGAGGTTGGTTTCGCCACACATCTCCCCCTCCCAGGGAAGACTAACCAGATACCAGACCTCACGCTGGTCGTTATCTGAGTTAGTCTGGCAGTCTACCCACAACCAAATACTGGACCTGTTGAATTTGGTAGCCTGTCTCTGTCCAGTGAGTCCACCAAGGTTATGTTGGTAACTAGTACTCCCGGTCTCTGTGTTGCTCCCTGGCTTGGAGTGAAGGTTGCTTTGTGGGCAGGGATCAGCGGTACTCTGCCCTGGTGCCAGCGCTACCACGGAAGAAGCCTGGTTGGAGAATGGTTGTTGGAGGGGGAGACCGACTGTCTCCTCTTTAGATAAACCACCATGCTGCTGTGGGAGGAGACCTACTGTCTCCCCTTTGGCTAAACATCCCTGTTGCTGGGGGACAGGACCGACTGTCCCTACCCCCCACGACTCTCAACAAGCAAAAAGTGTTGAAAACCTTCATGGAGGTAATCCCAAACTGGCAATCCCATTGGTTTCTGCATCATCTGAATGCCTCCCTGTCCATGCACTCAATGATCTGAGCGCTCTTCTGGAAGGACCTGATTTGCACCCTCTAGAAACTGGGCCTTAGTAAACTTCTTCTCTTCTTAGAATCTCTGCACTGACTCCATGGGAATTTTCCATCAGTGACAAGAGTGCTAAAAAAAGACGAAGATCAGGGAGACTGACCCCTTATTTATACTTTAACATTAAAGGGGTATTCCCATCTCATACAATGGGGGCATATCGCTAAGATATACCCCCATTGTCTGATAGGTGCGGGTCCCACCTCTGGGAAACGCACCTACAACTAGAATAGAGCGGGGAGAGCTGTGGCTGGAGGACCCCGGATTTCCTGGGGTCCTTCCACCACCAAGCGCTGCTACCCGCTGCTCCCATAGAAGTGAATTGGAGCGCACCACACACGCGCGGCCCCTGCTCCTATTCATTTCTATGGGGCAGACGGAAATAGCCAAGCCAGCGCTTGGCTATTTATAGCGGCCCCTTAGAAATTAATAGAGGGCGGCCCCCGCATGCGCAGTGTGCCCTCCGTTCATTTCCCCGCTTCGTTCTCATTATAGGTGTGGGTTCCAGAGGTGGGACCTGCACCAATCAGACAATGGGGGCATATCCTAGCGATATACCCCCATTGTCTTCAATAGCAAAACCCCTTTAACATTAGTCATTCCTTGACAATTGCTTCTTAACCTATAGATGGAGTTATCCCAAGTTTAATGTAAAAAATAAAAAAACAAAGATCATTTAATCAGTGGCAGTCTATACCAACATGTAAACCATGCAAAAGCCTTCAACCGTCAGGTGTCCCCACCAGACCACTGACAGAGTGGTCAGACAACGTCACAACTTTCAACTGTATCCACATTTTTAAGACACAGATACAGTTGTGGATAGAAAGGACAGCCTACCTTTCTGCTACCAGTCGATGTAACGATGCAGTGCGTGAGGTCACTCCATCACTGATGGAGAGACATTATGTGAAGGGGGCTAGACAATCTTTCTTATTGGTTTCCAGTCCTCCATCTGGTTCAAGGCCTGTACGGTCACATGGGAGTCCTCCTTTTCTGTGGCGAGGTGTGCTCAGACAACAGCATTGCACTGTGTAAGCACATCCTGCAGCCATAGCACTAACTGAAACTTGCACTTTGATTATCAGACTGACCGAATGTAAGACAGCAGAAATGTAGTACCCCAGAGCAGGCACTACCATTCCTACACCCTGCTACTGTCTCTAATGGCTAACAAATATTGTCATCTGTGTATTTTATTCCAGGTCCTTTGATATTGTGCCTTAATAATATTATGTAACTGTTATGTTGTTATGTATTGTATTACATGCACTGTGATTGGTTGTTCAGCAGGTGGCAGTGTATATGTCAGAGTACCTTTAAGGTAGAATGGAACCAACCATTCCATTCCCCCCCTTTGGCCTCATGCACACGACCGTAGTTATGGTCCGCATCCGAGCAGCAGTTTTTGTGGCTCGGGTGCGGACCCATTCACTTCAATGGGGCCACAAAAGATGCGGACAGCACTCCGTGTTCTGTCTGCATCCGTTGCACTGTTCCGTGGCCCCGCAAAGGAAATATAGCATGTCCTATTCTTGTCCGTTTTGCGGACAAGAATAGGCATTTCTACAAAGAGCCTCCCGTTCCGCAAATTGCGGAAGGCACACGGGCGGCTTCCATTTTTTGCGGATCCACAATTTGCGGACTGCAAAAAACGGCACGGTCGTGTGCATGAGGCCTTTTTGAGCAGAAGTTGTCTAGTCCTGCTTCCTACAAAGGGAAGGGTTGCAGGAAGCTATAGTTAGTTGACAGTGAAATTGAGGGTTAGAAGGGGATGAGAAGCACCCTGACTCCTTATAGTTTAAAGACAGATTATTAGGAGGGGGTCAACTGCCAAAGGCACCCCACTCAAAGGTACCAGAACTGTAAGAAAGTCGAGCTACCAGAACAAAGCCAGAGTTTAGCACAGCAGATAAAGAGAAAGCAAGGTATTCAAGTTTGCCTGCCAGTTTACCCCAAAACCTGCTGGAGTTCAGAGAAAGATCACTTATTGTCTGGATTCAAGTTTATTCAAGTAAAGCTGTTGAACTTTTACCAAGTCTGTACTCTTACTCCACCAACTATCACTCTCCCCTTTATTGCTTCGGAGCCTAAACCTGGGGAGCGACGGTATCCAGGTAGGAGCACCACGACAAACCAAACTAATAGGGCTACAATTCCTAAATCCTGGGACACGATCGGCCCTGGAAGGCGGCACATTGCAGAAACACAAGAGGGTGGAGTGGAAGCCCATTTGGGCACATTGATGATACACTGGGGGTAAAGCAACATTTGGGGCAGAGTGATAGCATTTAGAGGGGCTGAGTGGGGGCAGATAAATTGGTAGTACATTAGGGCAAAATGAAGGCATATCGAGGGCAGAGTGATGCTATTCAATGGAGAGAGTGAATATATGTTACCAGGGTGTGAGGGCCTGGCTAACAGCAAACTCGTGGAGGCAGCAATGATTGTTGTATTTTGCCATACAAAATGGCTTTAATTAGGGCTCCCAGATATAACTTTCCTTGGGGCTCCAGAAATTCCAAGTTCACCTTTGCCTATATATAGTACATAACAATCTTAGTCTAACAAAAGTATAACCAACTCTGTACCTCACCAATTCATTGCTCCAACTGAACGGTATATTTGCATAAAGAGGGTTTCAATTACTTAGATATTGATGACCTATCAAGATAGGTCATCAATATCAGATTTGTGGGGGCCGACACCTCATATCCCAACGGATCGTCTGTTTCTGAGCTAGAAATAAAAAGGTGAATATGGAAGCAGAAGGCTCTGTCCATTGTGTAGTTGCTGTGCCAAGTTAGTGGAACAGATATGGAAGTTGGAGACCAGGTGGTGGATCAGCAGGAACAGGCAGGTTGCTGGGTTAATGTAGTTAGAGGGAGTAGAAAGGGATCCAAGAAGAAGAAGGCTAATCCTGTTTATGTGCTTCCAAGCAAAATTGTCAAGTTGGGAAATGATTCAAGGGTGTCAGTTTCAGAAATGGAAACCCTAGCAGATACTGTTGTCCCTAAGAGCCAGGAGAACAGCCCAGCTATTAGTCGTGTAGTTGGTAGAGCAAGTAGGCCTAGACAGTAAGTGGTTATAGGGGATGCTATAATCAGGCAGACGGATAGCATAATTAGTCGCCAAGACAAGTCTCCCTGGTGCCAGGGTTTGGCATGTGGTGGAACAGGTGGATAAATTAGTGGGAGGGGCTGAGGATGATCCAGCTATCATGGTTTATGTTGGTACCAATTACAAAATAAATGGTAGGTGGAAGGTCCTTAAGAATAATTTTAAAGAACTACTGTAAGCTCCAAGCTGAAGGGAAGGACCTCCAATGTAGTGTTCTCTGGAATACTGCCTGTGACATGTGCTAGACTGGGCTGTCAGCGGGAGCTTAGGGAGTTAAATGCATGGCTTAAGTTTTGATTTAGAGCAGAAGGGTTAGGGTTCCTAGACCACTGGTCTGAATTTTCACTGGGGTACAAACTGTTTCCCGCAGATAATTTGCACCTCAATGGAAGATTATAGACCATGAACTTAACATCCATAGTGGGAAAAATGTTTGAGGGCATTCTACGGGACTACATTCAGGATTATATAACAGTAAATAATATAGAAAGTGAAAGGATAGGTCATCAATATCAGATCAGCGGGGGTCCGAAACCGGGCACCCCTGTTGATCAGCTGTATGAAGGGAAGGCGCCCACTGTGCACGTGTGCCGCCTCCCTTCCCTCTTCCTTCTCACCATAGACATAGCAGCAGCAAGCAGGAAGAGAGATGGGAGATGGCACACGCTCACTGCGCACGACTTCCCTTCATACAACTGATCGACGGGGGTGCCGGGTGTCGGACCCCCACCAATCTGATATTGATGACTAGGGATGAGTTGATGTTCAGGTTCAATGGGTTTGGCTGAACTTTGTTTCAAAGTTCGGTTCAGGGCCCGATCTTGACCCAAACTTGACCCTGAACCTCGATCTCCATTGAAGTATATAGGGACCCGAACTTTGGGGCTGAAAATTGGCTGTAAAAAAGAAGAAGAAAGGGATAGAGGATGGCAAAAGGAGCCAAAATGGGGCTAAGAGCTGGACAATTGCCCTGCAATAGGGAAATGACTTAAAATAACATAAAATACATAAAAATGAAAGGTCCGAGTGGAGGAGGAGGACGTGGCGGTGTAGGTGGAAGAGGCTGAGGAGGTGTAACATCCTGAAGTATGTCACTAAACTTCTGTTCCCCTGCTTCATAATGTTAAGTGTATGTATATTGTCATCTGGTATAAGTTTGCATCACTCTCTCCATAATGTGCATTTTCCAGGCTTGTATTATATATTTGCTGTAATTCTTAATGTACACCAGCGGGTGGCAGCAATATGTAGGCAGAACATAGTTAGTTAACAGACCTAGACTGGAATAGACCATTCCAGGCTAGCTTCCCCCTGTCTGAGGAGGAGTGGAATGTTCCCACATCCTACTTCAGAAGGAGGAAAGAAAGTTCTAGCAGTGTACCAGAAACCACCATTCCCTGCGAGCAGTCCTGTAAGTAAGGGAGAAGATAAGTACCTCCACAGCTAGTCAGGCCCAAACCAAGCAGACCACAGACAGAGCAGAAGATAGATACCTGCCAGATTCTAATAGGCGTATGTACCAGATGCAGAATATATATATAATTCCTGCCACATATTGCCAATACCTGCTGGGACTCTAGACTATTGCTGTAAATTGTATGGATCTAAAGTTGCATATGATAACACCAAGTAAAGACAAGTTGGACCCTATTATCTGTGTGGAATTCCATCATTCCTCAGTTACTCCTATTAACAGCACTCATTTTGTTGCATGTGAGCCAGGATACAGGAGTCCAGCCGTACTACAGGTAGGAGACACCGTTGACACTACCAAATCTGCTATACAGAGACATTATCCCCCTCTGGCATTCGTTACTTAGTACGTAAGCTCATAAAATCTTAAAGGGCCCTGCTACAGTACCTGTGCAAGCTGCAGCTGGCGTCACAAACTTATACGTCAAGGCGATCTCTGTAAAACGGGAACCTAACACTAAATTCTACCTGTTTTGTGCCATGACGGCCACCATACATATAATCTAACCCACTGCATAGCATGCCCACTGACCCAGTGTCCTGCTCATTGCAGAGGTAGCCAACATTTTTATTCATTTATTAGTGTTGGGCAAGCACCAAAGTGCTCGTGTGCTCTACCAGCACAATGGAAGTCAATGGGAGAACCCCAAGCACCCCCTGCTCTGAAGAGGGGAGGGTGTCCGGACTCTAGTTCGGCTTAGCAGTCCCTGCTCAGAGTCCATATATAGCTATATCCATATATGGAGTCAGTGCTTGGGGACACTCCAGTGTATTTAACTCCTTAACGCAAAAAGCTATGCATGTACGGCGGGGGATGCATTGCCAGAATGTATTTCGCCGTACATGCACGGCAGGCTGATCGGGCGGGTGCAGAAGCTGCACCCGCCCGATCACTGCAGGGGCCCGGCAGTCCCTGTAAACCACGATGTCACCGGATTAACCCCTTCTTTGCCGCGGTCAACGCTGACCGCAACATAGAAGTGGTTTGGGGCGGGTGAAGGAGCGCATCGGGTCCCCGCGCTGCTGTGGTGGGGACCCGATGCGTGACAAGGCAGCCTGATGCCATGCAGAGGCTGCCCAATACCTTGCACTGCATCGGGACCTGCCTTCTACGGGTGCCAAGGAGATCCAGCCTCAGGCCCGTCTCCTAGGCAACCTAGTGCATTGCAGAGGGGATCAGACCCCCAAAAGTTGAAGTCCCAGAGTGGGACAGAAATAAAGTTAAAAAAAAAAGTTAAATAAAAAAAACAAAGTTTCAAGTTTGAAAAAAAATGCCCCTTTCCCCTGATTTTATAAGAAAAAAAGAAGAAAAAAAAGAACACACACTTATTAGGTATCACCTCGTCCGTTACAACCGGCTCTATCAATATATCACATGATCCACCCGGACCGATAGACACCATAAAAAAATAAAAATAAAAACTGTGCCTTAAAAAGCCATTTTTGTCACCTTACATCACTAAAAGTGCAACACCAAGTGATCAAAAAGGCGTATGCCCCCAAAAAAGTTCCATCCCGCAAAAATCATACGCAGCCCAAAATTGTACCAATAATACTGTCATCTCATCCCTCAAAAATGATACCCTACCTAAGAGAATCGGCAAAAAATAAACTATGGCTCTCAGACTATGGAGACACTAAAACATGATTTTTTTTTGTTTCAAAAATGATATTAGTGTATGAAACTTAAATAAATTAAAAAAAAGTATACATATTTGGTATCTGTAATACAAAACATGCAATACAACAGCTCTCTGCAAACCAAATAAAGTACAAATATGCATAATTTCTAATGCTATACTTATAAATTAGAGATGCTTGGCAAATAATTTTGTACAAAATTATTTGAGCCCGTCTGCCGCACGTCAAGGCAATCTCTGTAAGACGGGAACCTAACACTAAATTCTACCTGTTATGTGCCATGACGGCCACCATACAATTCAGGGAGTGTAGGTTCCACATGCATGCTGGGCCTGCTTTAATTTCTCTCATCTTTGGTGCCAAAATGACCTCCATTATATCCAAGGAATGCAGGTACCAACCT
The DNA here is from genome assembly GCF_905171765.1 of Bufo bufo. NCBI lineage: Eukaryota > Metazoa > Chordata > Amphibia > Anura > Bufonidae > Bufo > Bufo bufo. The sequence goes on from NC_053389.1 coordinate 829,874,295, forward strand.
GCATGCCGGGCCCACTCCACACCACTCCTGGTGCCAATTGGCCACCAAAGAATGCAATGAGAGTCCACAACTATATCTCTCCTGGTGGCAAATGGCTTCCAGTGAATGAGGGAGAGCAGGCCAAGCTACATACTCCCACTAATTAAAATCAGCCTATGGGGCAGACGAGCTGGTCAGGAGTGCACGACTGAGGTGTCAGTCACACCTCCATTACAAACTGCAAAGACATAGGGGGTATCACCACGTCTGTAACAACCTTCTCTATAAAAATATCACATGATTAAACCCCTCAGGTGTACACGGTAAAAAGTATATATAAAAACAGTGTCAAAAAGCCATTTTGTCACCTTACATCACAAAAAGTGTAATAGCAAGTGATCAAACAGTCATACGTAGCCCGAAATAGTGCTAATAAAACCGTCGTCTCATCCCACAAAAAATGATACCCTACCTAAGACAATCGCTCAAAAAATAAAAAATCTATGGCTCTCAGACTATGGAGACACTAAAATATGTTTTTTTTGTTTGTTTCAAAAAACATATTATTGTGTAAAACTTAAATAAATATAAAAGTATACGTATTAGGTATTGCCATGTCCGTAACGACCTGATATATAAAAATATCACATGGCCTAACCCCTCAGGTGAACACCGTAAAAAAAAAAAAAAAAAAAATTTCAACCATTCTGAAATTTCATCTCCATTTTCCATTAATTCTTGTGGAACATCTAAAGGGTTAACAACGTTTGTAAAATCTGTTTTTAATACCTTGAGGGGTGTAGTTTTTAATATAGGGTCATTTTTGGGTGGTTTCTATTATGTAAGCCTCACAAAGTGACTTCAGATCTGAACTGGTCCTTAAAAAGTGGGTTTTGGAAATTTTCTGAAAAATTTCAAGATTTGATTCTAAACTTTTAAGCCTTGTAACGTCCCCAAAAAATAAAATGGCATTCACAAAATGATCCAAACATGAAGTAGATATATGGGAAATGTAAAGTAATAACTATTATATGAGGTATCACTATATGTTTTAAAAGCAGAGAAATTGAAATTTGGAAAGTTGAGAATTTTTCTAAATTTTTGGTAAATTTGGTATTTTTTTTATAAATAAAAATGAAATATTACTGTCATGAAGTAAAAATATGTGACGAGAAAACACTCTCAGAATGGCTTGGATAAGTAAAAGTGTTTTAAAGTTATCACCGCATACACATGGTCCTTAAGGTGAAAAATGCAGAGTTAAATCAAATTTCTGAAAAGTTTCTGCCAGGATTTGAACTCCCAACGTTGTACATTAGAGATAATTGTGTAATTAAAAAATAATAATAATAAATAAATAAATTATATATATATATATATATATATATATATATATATACTGTATATATATATATCTATATATTCATACTTCTGATATATATGAATGCATAATACGTGGGAAACTACTACTGATGTTTTTAACCATAATATATTTAAATATATTATAATATATTATATATTCTAAATATATAAATATATTAGGGCTAAAATCCTATATACTGTATATATATTTCTGAAAAGTTTCTACAAGGAGTTAAACTCCCGACTTTGTACATTAGAGGCAAGGACCATATCCACTCAGCTATAAAGCTGAATGCTAACCTGTGACAGAAAAATCTCATAGCAGCTTCTGAAGTAGTGAGTATTCCTATTTACTAGAAGACTTATTTTATATTTCTGTGCAGGTTACCATGTAGCTGAATAGTGTAGTGGTTAACATCCTTGCTTTTAATGTAAAAGGTTGGGAGTTGAAATCCCAAATGAAACTTTTCAGAAATAGAGATTACATTTATATATTTTGTATTTTTTTTGTAATTGTAAAAAATGTATGGCACAAAATAAATGTGTAATTACAAAAAAATTATAATTATATATATATATAGCAAACAGGAAATAGTAGCAGCACACCACTATATGCACTAAGATTGAGTAAACAGGTAAATGTGTGAACAGGGTCAAATACATGACGCCATATAGTATAATAGTATATAGTTACTGCAAAGGCAGTAGAGAAGCTCTTAGCGCATATTATTGATCAAAAATATGTCGGGCCCACCTACCAGACGGCAAGGTCGCTTCTCATCAGGTGGGACCTACTCTAACATGGAGGGTCCAGCTCCATTGTTTCTCTGATTAAAAGCAGAGTTCTGTGGACCTTAGCACTCCTCGCCCATCCCCCACCCCTTGGTGCTTTTAATCAGAGAAACAATGGAGCTGGACCCTCCATGTTAGAGTAGGTCCCACCTGATGAGAAGCGACCTTGCCGTCTGGTAGGTGGGCCCGACATATTTTTGATCAATAATATGCGCTAAGAGCTTCTCTACTGCCTTTGCAGTAACTATATACTATTATACTATATGGCGTCATGTATTTGACCCTGTTCACACATTTACCTGTTTACTCAATCTTAGTGCATATAGTGGTGTGCTGCTACTATTTCCTGTTTGCTGTATTATTGCCAGGTAGCTTGCACCTGCAATTTAACTTAGGAGGTGCTGTTCTATTGCTTGGTTTATATATATATATATATATATATATATATATATATATATAACCATACTTCTGATATATATGAATGCATAATATGTGGGAAACTACTACTAATTAGCCATAATATATTTACATATATTATAATATATTATATATTCTAAATATATAATAATATATGTAAGTATATTATGGCTAAAAATGTATATAAATATTTCTGCCAGGATGTGAATTCCCAACCTCGTACATTAGAGGAAAGGACATTAACCACTACACTATACTGCTATATGTTAACCTACACAGAAATATAAAATAAGTCTTCTACTAAATAGGAATACTCACTACATCAGAAACTACTATGAGGTTTTTCTGACACAGCTCAGCATTCAGCTTTATAGCTGAGTGGATAAGGTCCTTGCCTCTAATGTACAAGGGGTTGGGAGTTGAACTTTTCAGAAATAGATGCTAAATTACATTTAAATTCACTGACTCAAGCATCGCGCTCAAGCACATGCGGTGTTCGGCCAAACTCTGCGATGTTCTGGGCATAGTGATGCTCGATCCGAACTGGTATTCGGCTGAGCATGCTTGCCTAACACTATTATTTTTTTATTTTGGGGGGTGGGGGGTTTGTGGAGGCCCCAAAGCATTAGGAAATGGCAAACAGACCGCACAAACTGCGCTGGAGTATAACAATGGCTGGGTGCGGCCGGTAGACTTCTCTACTCTGCCAATATAACAAATAATAATCTTGTGCCAGGAAGTGGAGGAGGAGGTGGACGTGGCGGTGTAGGTGGAAGAGGCGGAGGATGTGTAAGAGGTAGCCAACATATTTGTTTTAAAAAAAAAAGTATGATATATTTTTTTACTTTCATTTATTTATTTATGGTTTGTGGAGGCCCCAAAACGTTTGGAAATGGCAAATAGAACTCACAAACAGCTCTGGAGTATAACAATGACTGGGTGCATTCGGTATACTTCTCTACTCAAGGTACTGACAAGTCCTGTGAGATCCATGCCTGGTTCATTTTTATGAACGTGAGCTTGTCCAAAAGGGTCCAAAAACAGAGCTCGGAAACTATAGGCCGGTAAGTTTAACATCTGTTGTGGGTAAACAGTTTGAAGGTTTTCTAAGAGATGCTATCTTAGAGCATCTCAACGGAAATAAGCAAATAACATCATATCAGCATGGCTTCATGAGGGATCGGTCATGTCAGACTAATTTAATCAGTTTCTATGAGGAGGTAAGTTCTAGACGTGACAACAGCGAATCAATGGATGTCGTATATCTGGACTTATCCAAAGCATTTGACACAGTACCACATAAAAGGTTAGTATATAAAATGAGAATGCTCGGACTGGGAGAAAACGTCTGTATGTGGGTAAGTAACTGGCTGAGGGATAGAAAACAGAGGGTGGTTATTAACCACCTCCGGACCGCCTAACGCAGATTCGCGTTCCGGAGGTGGCAGCGCTGCGCACAGTCACGCATATACGCGTCATCTCGCGAGACGCGAGATTTCGCTCCAAGCCGGCCCGCGCATGCGCATCGCGGGCCGGCAAAAGTTAAAGAACAAGTTCGTCACCAGCCTGCCAGCAACGATCATTGGCTGGCAGGCTGGCGATTTTTAAAAAATCCAATCACAAGCCATATAACAGATCATATTAGTAAATATGATCTGTTATATGGCTTCTCTGCTCCTCTGCTGGTCCTTTTCGTCGGTTGGATCCAGCAGAGAAGCAAACATCACTGTGAGTACACCAAACACTTCACTGTAGCCCCTGATCACCCCCCTGCACCCCAATTAACCCTTTGATCACCCCTTTGATCGCCCCTGTCAATCACCAGTGAAAGGAAAAAAAGTGATCAGTGTAAACTGTCACTTTTTTTTTTTCACTAGTATTGGCTGTTAGGTTTTAGGGATAGTTTAGGCCCCTTGGTTAGGTAGTTAGCGTCAGTTAGCGCCCAGCCCACCGCACCGCAGTCACTTTTATTCGCTGAATAGCGTATCGCTAATCAGCATTTGTACTTTTATAGTATCTGTAAGTGATCAAAACTGATCACGGTCAGATCTATAATAGTATTAGTGTCACCTTAGCTCGCCCTCCACCCAAAACGCAGTGTTTGCCCGATCAGGCCTGATCGGTCGCCCACATGTGCGTTCACCCACGCCCGCCCCACCGCAGTGACAAAAAATATATATTTTTTTGATCACTGCACATTCATTTTACACGCACTGCGGCGATAAAAAAATCAGTTTTGATATTTTTTATCAACCGCAGCGGCCTCCGGTACTTCGCTAGCCTCCCCTTTGTAAGACAGGTTTGCTTTTTTTCTTGGGTAGTCTCAGGGAATACCCCTAAATTTAGTAGTCCAAAATGTCAAACAGGGGGTATTCTTCTGAAGAGGCCTACAGGATTCTGACCCAGTCGGATGAGGAGTGGGAACCCTCATCTGACGAATCTAGCGGGTCAGAATATGAACCTGTGGAAAGCAGTGGCTCTCTGACCCAAAGTTCGGACGAGGAGGTGGAGGTCCCTGATAGCACCAGGCGTACCAGGCCCCGTGTCGCTAGACCACAGGTTACGCAGGATCCGCTTCAAGAGCAGCAGAGTGGGGCTGTCGCTGCCGGATCACGTGGTGAGGCATACACCAGCAGCGCAGCCCTCCCTGGACCTAGTACCAGCACTGCCGTACAACATGGTGACGTGGCGAGCACCAGAAGGGCAGTTGAAGCTGGTACGGTGGCACGTGCAATAGTTACCCCGTCGCAGCCACCGCACAGACAGGCCCGTAGACCCCCTAGAGTCCCTGAGGTGCTGGCAAACCCTGATTGGCAGTCACCAACTTCAGCCGCACCTGTAGTTCCCCCTTTCACCGCCCAGTCTGGAGTTCGGGTTGAGACGGCTCAAATCGGTTCGGCCCTGGGATTTTTTGAGCTGTTCTTGACTGCGGAGCTCTTGGACTTAGTCGTGGCAGAGACCAACCAGTATGCCACACAATTTATATCCGCCAACCCGGGAAGCTTTTATGCCCAGCCTTTCCGGTGGAAACCAGTCCAAGTTTCCGAAATTAAAATTTTTTTGGGCCTTCTCCTCAACATGGGCCTGACAAAAAAGCATGAATTGCGGTCATATTGGTCAACGCACCCAATTCATCACATGCCCATGTTCTCTGCTGCTATGTCCAGGGCACGATTTGAGGCCATCCTCCGTTTCCTGCATTTTAGCGACAACACCACCTCCCGTCCCAGAGGCCACCCAGCTTTTGACCGGCTCCACAAAATTCGGCCCCTCATAGACCATTTCAACCAGAAATTTGCAGATTTGTATACCCCCGAGCAAAACATCTGCGTAGACGAGTCCCTAATACATTTTACCGGGCGCCTTGGCTTCAAACAGTACATCCCAAGCAAGCGTGCCCGGTATGGGGTCAAATTGTATAAGCTCTGTGAAAGGGCCACAGGCTATACCCACAAATTTCGTGTCTATGAGGGAAAAGATCAGACCCTGGAGCCGGTCGGTTGCCCTGACTACCTGAGGAGCAGTGGGAAGACAGTCTGGGACTTGGTGTCACCCTTATTCGGCAAGGGGTACCATCTTTATGTGGACAATTTTTACACAAGTGTGGCCCTCTTTAGGCATTTGTTTCTAGAACGGATTTGCGCCTGTGGCACCGCGCGAACTAGTCGCGTGGGCTTCCCCCAACGGCTTGTAACCACCCGTCTTGCAAGGGGGGAGAGGGCTGCCTTGTGTAACGAAGAACTGCTCGCGGTGAAATGGAGAGACAAGCGTGACGTTTACATGCTCTCCTCCATTCACGCAGACACGACAATCCAAATTGAGCGAGCAACCCGTGTCATTGAAAAGCCCCTCTGTGTCCACGACTATAATGCGCTCATGGGAGGGGTGGACTTCAATGACCAGATGTTGTCTCCGTATTTAGTTTCCCGCAGAACCAGACACTGGTATAAGAAGGTGTCTGTATATTTAATTCAATTGGCGCTGTACAATAGTTTTGTTCTCTACAGTAAGGCTGGGAGAACACGATCTTTCCTCAAATTCCAGGAAGAGATCATCGAGAACCTCCTTTACCCAGGAGGGTCCGTGGCCCCATCCCCCAGTGTAGTTAGCCGTCTACACGAGCGACATTTCCCCAGTGTCGTTCCTGGTACCTCAACCCAACCGTCACCCCGAAAAAGATGTCGTGTCTGTAGCAGGAGTGGAATAAGGCGTGACACCCGCTATTTCTGTCCTGACTGTGCTGACCACCCTGCCCTATGCTATGGAGAGTGTTTCCGGAAGTACCACACACAGGTACACCTAGCATAGGGATTGCATCTCACAGGACAGGCACACAGGGCTATTAGGGCCCTTTTACTCTCAGCTGCTGCAAACCTCTCCTTTCACCTGGGATAAAGTGCATAACGTACTTCGCCACATCTTTGGGCGATTTGCGCTTTGCACATTGTCCCATGGGGAAGGAGAGGTTTGTTCTATAAAGGTAAAAAAAACTAAACAAAAAAAAAATTACCGGTAAGTAAAAAAGTTAAAAAAGTTTAAAAAAGTTAATATGTTCTGTTCTAAAGTTAATAAAGTTATTGCTTTGCGGCCTGGTTTTTTCTTTTTTGTTTTGTTTTTTTTACCTTCCAGGTGGACCAACCGATGAACCAGCTGCAGCACTGATGTGCATTCGGACAGAAGCATTGCGCTGCTGTCAGATTACACGCAAGTCGGTGTATGCGGCGCTGCAAGACGAGATTTCTCCTCTGCAGTAAAAGATATGTTTGCCGAGGCATATGAGCTGAGGAGGTGGCGGTGTTCATATACTTTGGCAAACACTTTGTATATATAAAAAAAAAAAATCCCGGCAATGATTTATTCATCCACATCGATTGATGTGAATGGAGAAATCTGGTTTGCCAGGGCATACGAGCTGAAGTGGGTATGGATGTTGGGCGGAGCTCCTATGTCCTGGCAGACGCCTTTCCCCTCCTTTTTCTTTTTTTGGCAGAGATTTTTTCATCCACATTGATCGATGCGAATGAAGAAATCTGTGCCGTTCATTTTTTTCTTTCAGCCCAGAGGCTGAACGGAAAAAAAAAATCTCATTACCCGTATGCTCAATATAAGGAGAATAGCAGAAACTCCTAATGCTGGGCATACATGTAATGATTGCGGAGACCCTCAAATGCCAGGGCAGTACAAACACCCCACAAATAACACCATTTTGGAAAGAAGACACCCCAAGGTATTCGCTGAGGGGCATATTGAGTCCATGAAAGATTGAAATTTTTGTCCCAAGTTAGCGGAAAGGGAGACTTTGTGAGAACAAAATCCAAAAAATCAATTTCCGCTAACTTGTGCCAAATTTTTTTTTTTCAATGAACTCGCCATGCCCCTCATTGAATACCTTGGGGTGTCTTCTTTCCAAAATGGGGTCACATGTGGGGTATTTATACTGCCCTGGCATTTTAGGGGCCCCAAAGCGTGAGAAGAAGTCTGGTATCCAAATGTCTAAAAATGCCCTCCTAAAAGGAATTTGGGCCCCTTTGCCCACCTAGGCTGCAAAAAAGTGTCACACATGTGGTATCTCCGTATTCAGCAGAAGTTGGGGAATATGTTTTGGGGTGTCATTTTACATATACACATGCTGGGTGAGATAAATATCTTGGTCAAATGCCAACTTTGTATAAAAAAAATGGGAAAAGTTGTCTTTTGCCAAGATATTTCTCTCACCCAGCATGGGTATATGTAAAATGACACCCCAAAACACATTCCCCACCTTCTCCTGAGTACGGAGATACCAGATGTGTGACACTTTTTTGCAGCCTAGGTGGGCAAAGGGGCCCACATTCCAAAGAGCACCTTTCAGATTTCACAGGTCATTTACCAACTTACCAGATATTAGGGCCCCTGGAAAATGCCAGGGCAGTATAACTACCCCACAAGTGACCCCATTTTGGAAAGAAGACACCCCAAGGTATTCCGTGAGGGGCATGGCAAGTTCCTAGAATTTTTTATTGTCACAAGTTAGTGGAAAATGATGATTTTTTTTTTTTTTCATGCAAAGTCTCCTATTCCACTAACTTGTGACAAAAAAAAAAATTTTTCATGAACTCACTATGCCCATCAGCGAATACCTTGGGGTCTCTTCTTTCCAAAATGGGGTCACTTGTGGGGTAGTTATACTGCCCTGGCATTCTAGGGGCCCAAATGTGTGGTAAGGAGTTTGAAATCAAATTCTGTAAAAAATGACGAGTGAAATCCGAAAGGTGCTCTTTGGAATATGGGCCCCTTTGCCCACCTAGGCTGCAAAAAAGTGTCACACATCTGGTATCTCCGTACTCAGGAGAAGGTGGGGAATGTGTTTTGGGGTGTCATTTTATATATACCCATGCTGGGTGAGAGAAATATCTTGGCAAAAGACAACTTTTCCCATTTTTTTATACAAAGTTGTCATTTGACCAAGATATTTATCTCACCCAGCATGGGTATATGTAAAAAGACACCCCAAAACACATTCCTCAACTTCTCCTGAGTACGGGGATACCAGATGTGTGACACTTTTTTGCAGCCTAGGTGGGAAAAGGGGCCCATATTCCAAAGAGCACCTTTCGGATTTCACAGGTCATTTTTCACTGAATTTGATTTCAAACTCCTTACCACACATTTGGGCCCCTAGAATGCCAGGGCAGTATAACTACCCCACAAGTGACCCCATTTTGGAAAGAAGAGACCCCAAGGTATTCGCTGATGGGCATAGTGAGTTCATGGAAGTTTTTATTTTTTGTCACAAGTTAGTGGAATATGAGACTTTGTATGAAAAAAAAAAAAAAAAAAAAATCATCATTTTCCACTAACTTGTGACAAAAAATAAAAAATTCTAGGAACTCGCCATGCCCCTCACGGAATACCTTGGGGTGTCTTCTTTCCAAAATGGGGTCACTTGTGGGGTAGTTATACTGCCCTGGCATTCTAGGGGCCCAAATGTGTGGTAAGGAGTTTGAAATCAAATTCTGTAAAAAATGACGAGTGAAATCCGAAAGGTGCTCTTTGGAATATGTGCCCCTTTGCCCACCTAGGCTGCAAAAAAGTGTCACACATCTGGTATCTCCGTACTCAGGAGAAGGTGGGGAATGTGTTTTGGGGTGTCATTTTATATATACCCATGCTGGGTGAGAGAAATATCTTGGCAAAAGACAACTTTTCCCATTTTTTTATACAAAGTTGTCATTTGACCAAGATATTTATCTCACCCAGCATGTGTATATGTAAAAAGACACCCCAAAACACATTCCTCAACTTCTCCTGAGTACGGGGATACCAGATGTGTGACACTTTTTTGCAGCCTAGGTGGGCAAAGGGGCCCATATTCCAAAGAGCACCTTTCGGATTTCACAGGTCATTTTTTACTGAATTTGATTTCAAACTCCTTACCACACATTTGGGCCCCTAGAATGCCAGGGCAGTATAACTACCCCACAAGTGACCCCATTTTGGAAAGAAGAGACCCCAAGGTATTCGCTGATGGGCATAGTGAGTTCATAGAAGTTTTTATTTTTTGTCACAAGTTAGTGGAATATGAGACTTTGTAAGAAAAAAAAAAAAAAAAAAATCATCATTTTCCGCTAACTTGTGACAAAAAATAAAAAGTTCTATGAACTCACTATGCCCATCAGCGAATACCTTAGGGTGTGTACTTTCAGAAATGGGGTCATTTGTGGGGTGTTTGTACTGTCTGGGCATTGTAGAACCTCAGGAAACATGACAGGTGCTCAGAAAGTCAGAGCTGCTTCAAAAAGCGGAAATTCACATTTTTGTACCATAGTTTGTAAACGCTATAACTTTTACCCAAACCATTTTTTTTCTACCCAAACATTTTTTTTTTATCAAAGACATGTAGAACTATAAATTTAGAGCAAAATTTCTATATGGATGTCGTTTTTTTTTGCAAAATTTTACAACTGAAAGTGAAAAATGTCATTTTTTTGCAAAAAAAATCGTTAAATTTCGATTAATAACAAAAAAAGTAAAAATGTCAGCAGCAATGAAATACCACCAAATGAAAGCTCTATTAGTGAGAAGAAAAGGAGGTAAAATTCATTTGGGTGGTAAGTTGCATGACCGAGCAATAAACGGTGAAAGTAGTGTAGGTCAGAAGTGTAAAAAGTGGCCTGGTCTTTCAGGGTGTTTAAGCACTGGGGGCTGAGGTGGTTAACGGTACACACTCAGATTGGGTCACTGTCACTAGTGGAGTACCTCAGGGGTCAGTATTGGGCCCTATTCTCTTCAATATATTTATTAATGATCTTGTAGAAGGCTTGCATAGTAAAATATTAATTTTCGTAGATGACACTAAACTGTGTAAAGTAATTAACACTGAAGAGGACAGTATACTGTATATATACTACAGAGGACAGTATACTGTATATATACTACAGAGGACAGTATACTACTACAGAGGGATCTGGATAGTTTGCAGGCTTGGGCAGATAAGTGGCAGATGAGGTTTAACACTGACAAATGTAAAGTTATGCACATGGGAAGGAATAATGCAAGTCACCCGTACATACTAAATGGTAAAACACTCGGTAACACTGACATGGAAAAGGATCTAGGAATTTTAATAAACAGCAAACTAAGCTGCAAAAACCAGTGTCAGGCAGCTGCTGCCAAGGCCAATAAGATAATGGGTTGCATCAAAAGGGGCATAGATGCCCGTGAAAAGAACATAGTCCTACCACTTTACACATCACTGGTCAGACCACACATGGAGGACTGTGTACAGTTCTGGGCTCCTGTGAACAAGGCAGACATAGCAGAGCTGGAGAGGGTCCAGAGGAGGGCAACTAAAGTAATAACTGGAATGGGGCAACTACAGTACCCTGAAAGATTATCAAAATTAGGGTTAATCACTTTAGAAAAAAGACGACTGAGGGGAGATCTAATTACTATGTATAAATATATCAGGGGTCAGTACAGAGATCTATCCCATCATATATTTATCCCCAGGACTGTGACTGTGACGAGGGGACATCCTCTGCGTCTGGAGGAAAGAAGGTTTGTACACAAACATAGAAGAGGATTCTTTACGGTAAGAGCAGTGAGACTATGGAACTCTCTGCCTGAGGAGGTGGTGATGGTGAGTACAATAACGGAATTCAAAAGGGGCCTGGATGTATTTCTGGAGTGTAATAATATTACAGGCTATAGCTACTAGAGAGGGGTCGTCGATCCAGGGAGTTATTCTAGGGAGAGTCCGTCTGCTACTGGCCACCGCCATCTGGGACCGAGCACCCCAAAGGCAGCTTCAAGGAGTTCCCTGCCGTGGCAGTTCTTCAAACAATGTGCTGACGACAAGACCCGAGTGGTTTGCACGCTGTGCCATCAGAGCCTGAAGCGAGGCATTAACATTCTGAACCTTAGCACAACCTGCATGACCAGGCATCTACATGCAAAGCATGAACTGCAGTGGAGTAAACACCTTAAAAACAAGGAACTCACTCAGGCTCCCCCTGCTACCTCTTCTGCTGCTGCCGCCTCGGCCTCTTCTGCTGCTGCCTCCTCGGCCTCTTCCTCCGCCTCTGGAGGAACGTTGGCACCTGCCGCCCAGCAAACAGAGGATGTACCACCAACACCACCAACTCCGTCACCAAGCATCTCAACCATGTCACACGGCAGCGTTCAGCTCTCCATCTCACAAACATTTGAGAGAAAGCGTAAATTCCCACCTAGCCACCCTCAATTCCTGGCCCTGAATGCCAGAATTTCTAAACTACTGGACTATGAAATGCTGTCATTCAGGCTGGTGGACACAGACAGCTTCAAACAGCTCATGTCGCTTGCTGTCCCACAGTACGTCGTTCCCAGCCGCCACTACTTCTCCAAGAGAGCCGTGCCTTCCCTGCACAACCAAGTATCCAATAAAATCAAGTGTGCACTGCGCAACGCCATCTGTGGCAAGGTCCACCTAACCACAGATACGTGGACCAGTAAGCACTGCCAGGGACGCTATATCTCCCTAACGGCACACTATGTAAATGTAGTGGCGGCTGGGCCCAAGGCGGAGAGCTGTTTGGCGCACGTCCTTCTGCCGCCAAGGATCACAGGGCAACATTCTTTGCCTCCTGTTGCATCCTCCTCCTACTCGGCTTCCTCCTCCTCTTCTTCCACCTGCTCATCCAGTCAGCCACACACCTTCACCACCAACTTCAGCACAGCCCGGGGTAAACGTCAGCAGGCCATTCTGAAACTCATATGTTTGGGGGACAGGCCCCACACCGCACAGGAGTTGTGGCGGGGTATAGAACAACAGACCGACAAGTGGTTGCTGCCGGTGAGCCTCAAGCCCCGCCTGGTGGTGTGCGATAATGGGCGAAATCTCGTTGCAGCTCTGGGACTAGCCGGTTTGACGCACATCCCTTGCCTGGCGAATGTGCTGAATTTGGTGGTGCAGAAGTTCATTCACAACTACCCCGACATGTCAGAGCTGCTGCATAAAGTGCGGGCCGTCTGTGCGTGCTTTCGGCGTTCACATCCTGACGCTGCTCGCCTGTCTGCGCTACAGCGTAACTTCGGCCTTCCCGCTCACCGCCTCATATGCGACGTGCCCACCAGGTTGAACTCCACCTTGCACATGCTGGACAGACTGTGCGAGCAGCAGAAGGCCATAGTGGAGTTTCAGCTGCAGCACGCACGGGTCAGTCGCACTGCGGAACAGCACCACTTCACCACCAATGACTGGGCCTCCATGCGAGACCTGTGTGCCCTGTTGCGCTGTTTCGAGTACTCCACCAACATGGCCAGTGGCGATGACGCCGTTAACAGCATTACAATACCACTTCTATGTCTCCTTGAGAAAACACTTAGGGCGATGATGGAAGAGGAGGTGGCCAAGGAGGAGGAGGAGGAAGAGGGGTCATTTTTAGCACTTTCAGGCCAGTCTCTTCGAAGTGACTCAGAGGGAGGTTTTTTGCAACACCAGAGGGCAGGTACAAATGTGGCCAGACAGGGCCCACTACTGGAGGACGAGGAGGACGAGGATGAGGAGGAGGTGGAGGAGGATGAGGATGAAGCATGTTCACAGCGGGGTGGCACCCAAAGCAGCTCGGGCCCATCACTGGTGCGTGGCTGGGGGGAAACGCAGGACGATGACGATACGCCTCCCACAGAGGACAGCTTGTCCTTACCTCTGGGCAGCCTGGTACACATGAGCGACTACATGCTGCAGTGCCTGCGCAACGACAGCAGAGTTGCCTACATTTTAACGTGTGCGGACTACTGGGTTGCCACCCTGCTGGATCCACGGTACAAAGACAATGTGCCCACCTTACTTCCTGCACTGGAGCGTGATAGGAAGATGCGCGAGTACAAGCGCACATTGGTAGACGCGCTACTGAGAGCATTCCCAAATGTCACAGGGGAACAAGTGGAAGCCCAAGGCGAAGGCAGAGGAGGAGCAAGAGGTCGCCAACACAGCTGTGTCAAGGCCAGCTACTCTGAGGGCAGGGTTATCATGGCAGAGATGTGGAAAAGTTTTGTCACCACGCCAAAGCTAACTGCACCACCACCTGATACGGAACGTGTTAGCTTGAGGCAACATTTCACTAACATGGTGGAACAGTACGTGTGCACACCCCTCCATGTACTGACTGATGGTTTTGCCCCATTCAACTTCTGGGTCTCCAAATTGTCCACGTGGCCAGAGCTAGCCTTTTATGCCTTGGAGGTGCTGGCCTGCCCGGCGGCCAGCGTTTTGTCTGAACTTGTATTAAGCATGGCAGGGAACGTCATTACAGACAAACGCAGCCGCCTGTCTACAGCCAATGTGGACAAGCTGACGTTCATAAAAATGAACCAAGCATGGATCCCACAGGACCTGTCCATCCCTTGTGCAGATTAGACATTTATAACTACCTCCCCTTAACCATATATTATTGTACTCCAGGGCACTTCCTCATTCAATCCTTTTTTTATTTTCATTTTACCATTATATTGCGGGGCAACCCAAAGTTGAATAAACCTCTCCTCTGTCTGGGTGCCGGGGCCTAAAACTATCTGACAGTGGCCTGTTCCAGTGTTGGGTGACAGGAATCCTGATTCTCTGCTATGACATGAAGCCTCAATCTCTGCTATGGGACCTCTCTCCTCTGTCTGGGTGCCTGGGCCTAAAAATATCTGACAATGGCCTGTTCCAGTGTTGGGTGACATGAAGCCTGATTCTCTGCTATGACTTGAAGCCTGATTCTCTGCTATGCCATGAAGCCTGATTCTCTGCTATGTATCACGGTCGGCGTGACTATCACATACGTGACACAGAGGGAGGGAACGAGGAAGGCCCTGCCCAAGTGAGAGGGAAGGTGGTGACCCCTGACTCACCTTGCGGCTGGCACCTGGCTGCCCTGACGTCCCTAGACGGGTTCCTCACCCGTACGCCGATCACGTGCCTAAAGCCCTGGCTTTCCCTGAGCTGAGCCCTAGATAGTGAACAGGGCGGTGGGAACACTAGTCCGCACCACTAGCTCTAAGGGAAAACACCAAGGGGAGGACAGACAACACAGACTCAACATATAATCCCAGGTGGGCGACAACAGGAGACAACAATAAGCCCAACAGGGATCCGGAGGGTAGCACTCTGGAACGACAACCAGGATTCACAACTCCAGTGGGTCAGTATAGATGTCCAGCCAGGAAGCTCTTTAACTGGCAACTAGAGAAGTGTGAGGGGAGAATATAAGGAGGTTGGGAGTGGCAGACAAGAAACAGCTGAGGAGGAGAAGCTACGGATCCCTGAGTGAGACAAAAAGGATAGCAAGGCAAACACAGAAAACAATCACTAAGAAACAACGTGATCTTTAGATATAGAGCGCGCAGCCACCCGCTGCGACTTCCTGACCCCGGGTATAACGGAGTCAGACGTGGCTCTTGATACCCTCGTGACACTATGACATGAAGCCTGAATCTCTGCTATGGGACCTCTCTCCTCTGACTGGGTGCCGGGGCCTAAATATCTGACAATGGCCTGTTCCAGTGGTTGGTGACTTGAAGCCTGATTCTCTGCTATGACTTGAAGCCTGATTCTCTGCTATGACTTGAAGCCTGATTCTCTGCTATGACATGAAGCCTGAATCTCTGCTATGGGACCTCTCTCCTCTGTCTGGGTGCCGGGGCCTAAAAATATCTGACAGTGGCCTGTTCCAGTGTTGGGTGACGTGAAGCCTGATTCTCTGCTATACCATGAAGCCTGATTATCTGCTATGGGACCTCTCTCCTCTGTCTGGGTGCCGGGGCCTAAATATCTGACAATGGCCTGTTCCAGATGTTGGTGACGTGAAGCCTGATTCTCTGCTATGACATGAAGCCTGATTCTCTGCTATGACTTGAAGCCTGATTCTCTGCTATGACATGAAGCCTGATTTTCTGCTATGGGACCTCTCTCCTCTGTCTGGGTGCCGGGGCCTAAATATCTGACAATGGCCTGTTCCAGTGGTGTGTGACGTGAAGCCTGATTCTCTGCTATGACATGAAGCCTGATTCTCTGCCATCAGACCTCTCTCCAATTGATATTGGTTAATTTTAATTAATTTTATTTTTATTTTAATTCATTTCCCTATCCACATTTGTTTGCAGGGGATTTACCTACATTTTGCTGCCTTTTGCAGCCCTCTAGCCCTTTCCTGGGCTATTTTACAGCCTTTTTAGTGCCGAAAAGTTCGGGTCCCCACTGACTTCAATGGGGTTCGTGTTCGGGGCGAAGTTCGGGTCGCGTTCGGATCCCGAACCCGAACATTTCCGGGAAGTTCGGCCGAACTTCTCGAACTCAAACATCCAGGTGTTCGCTCAACTCTAGTTGTGATGAAGCTTTGATCTTTTGGATCATGAATATTTGTCAGTTGCCAGCCGTTAGTGAAATCGATCACCAGACAATTTGCTTGCATTTGTTTCGGATGATAATTTCCAAGGTCTCTTTCAATATTGCATGGCCATGCTTCAAATTTCGGACTCTTTATGAATATCCCATCGATAAGATTATCTCTACAGCAAGTAGTTAAGGAGGCCATTTTAGATTTAGTAATCACAAATGGGAATTTGGTATCTGATATTACTGTAGGGGAAAGCTTCGGATCTAGTGATCACCAGTCAGTGTGGTTTACTATAAGTACAGTGACTGAGTCACACCACACAAAAGCAAGAGTTTAAGAGTTTAGAAAAACTGACTTTTCTAAAATTAGATTACTGGTATACGAGTCACTATCAGATTGGAACAGTTTCAATGGAGTCCAGGAGAAATGGGACTACTTAAAAGTGGCACTATTGAAGGCAACAGAAAATTGCATTAGGCTTGTCATTTAAAGCAAAAAAAGGAAGAGACCACTGTGGTACTCAGCAGAAGTGGGCAAAATCATTAAAAACAAAAAGATAGCATTTAGTAATTATAAAAAAAAAAAAACGAGGATGACAGGGAAATATATAAGATTAGGCAGAGAGAGGCCAAACAAGTTATAAGAGCATCTAAAGCACAGGCAGAAGAGAAATTAGCTCAGTCAGGGAAAAAAGGCGATAAGACTACATACATAAATGAATAAAAAGGAAACTAAAACAAGGAATTACCAAATTAAAAACAAAAGAAGAAAGGTATATGGAAGAAGATAAAGAACTAGCTGACTGCCTCAATGAATACTTCTGATCAGTTTTTACAAAGTAAAATGAAGGAAAAGGACCTCAGTTAGGAAGGAAGACTAATGAATCTTTTGATGCATGTGTCTTTACAGAGGAAGAGGTTCTAAGTCAGCTGTCTAAAATTAATACAAATAAGTCACAGGGGCCTGATGGGATACACCCAAAGCTATTAAAAGAGCTCAGCGTCGAACTAGCAAAACCATTAACAGATTTATTTAACCAATCACTGGCAACAGGAGTCGTCCCAGAAGATTGGAATTTGGCAAATGTTGTGCCCATTCACAAGAAAGGTAGTAAGAAGGAATCGGGCAACTATAGGCCAGTAAGCCTGACATCAATAGTGGGGAAATTAATGGAAACCATACTTAAGGAGAGGATTGTGGAACATCTAAAATCCCATGGATTGAAAGATGAAAAACAGCATGGGTTTACTTCAGGGAGATCATGTCAAACTAATCTTATAGATTTTTTTGATTGGGTGACTAAAATAATAGATGGCGGAGGAGCAGTAGACATAGCTTATCTGGACCTTAGTAAGGCTTTTGATACTGTCCCAAATAGAAGACTTATCAATAAATTGCAGTCTTTGTGTGTGGACTCCCATATTGTTGAATGGATTAGGCAGTGGCTGAGGGACAGACAACAGAGGGTTGTAGTCAATGGAGTATATTCAGACCATGGTCTTGTTACCAGTGGGGTACCTCAGGGATCTGTTCTGCGACCCATATTGTTTAATATCTTTATCAGCGAAATTGCAGAATGCCTCGATGGTTAGGTGTGTCTTTTTGCAGAAGGCCTCGATGGTAAGGTGTGTCTTTTTGCTGATGACACAAAGATTTGTAACAGGGTTGATGTTCCTGGAGGGATACACCAAATGTAAAAGGATTTAGGAAAACTAGAGGAACGGTCAAAAATCTGGCAACTAAAATTCAATGTTGATAAGTGCAAGATAATGCACCTGGGGCGTAAAGACACAAGAGCAGAATATACAATCAGTGATACAGTCCTAACCTCAGTATCTGAGGAAAGGGATTTAGGAGTCATTATTTCAGAAGACTTAAAGGTAGGCAGACAATGTCATAGAGCAGCAGGAAATGCTAGCAGAATGCTTGGGTGTATAGGGAGAGGCATTACCAGTAAACAGAGGGAGGTGCTCATGCCGCTCTACAGAGCACTAGTGAGACCTCATTTGGAGTATTGTGTGCAGTACTGGAGACCATATCTCCAGAAGGATATTGATACTTTGGAGAGAGTTCAGAGAAGAGCTACTAAACTAGTACATGGATTGCAGGACAAAACTTACCAGGAAAGATTAAAGGACCTTAACATGTATAGCTTGGAAGAAAGACGAGACAGAGGGGATATGAGAGAAACTTTTAAATACATAAAGGGAATCAACAAGGTAAAAGAGGAGAGAATATTTAAAAGAAGAAAAACTGCTACAAGAGGACATAGTTTTAAATTAGAGGGGCAAAGGTTTAAAAGTAATATCAGGAAGTATTACTTTACTGAGAGAGTAGTGGATGCATGGAATAGCCTTCCTGCAGAAGCGGTAGCTGCAAATACAGTGAAGGAGTTTAAACATGCATGGGATAGGCATAAGGCCATGCTTCATATAAGATAGGGCCAGGGGCTATCCATAGTACTCAGTATATTGGGCAGACTAGATGGGCCAAATGGTTCTTATCTGCCGACACATTCTATGTTTCTATATTTCTATGTTTCTAAATTAAAAGGTTTTCCTCTCTTCCTTTGGATTTTCCCCTCTTTTATTAGCATACAGTACAGACCAAAAGTTTGGACACACCTTCTCATTCAAAGAGTTTTCATTATTTTCATGACTATGAAAATTGTAGATTCACACTGAAGGCATCAAAACTATGAATTAAAACAAATTATGTGGAATTATATACATAACAAACAACTGAAAATATGTCATATTCTAGGTTCTTCAAAGTAGCCACCTTTTGCTTTGATTACTGCTTTGCACACTCTTGGCATTCTCTTGATGAGCTTCAAGAGGTAGTCCACTGAAATGGTTTTCACTTCACAGGTGTGCCCTGTCAGGTTTAATAAGTGGGATTTCTTGCCTTATAAATGGGGTTGGGACCATCAGTGGCGTTGAGGAGAAGTCAGGTGGATACACGGCTGATAGTCCTACTGAATAGTCTGTTAGAATTTGTATTATGGCAAGAAAAAAGCAGCTAAGTAAAGAAAAACAAGTGGCCATCATTACTTTAAGAAATGAAGGTCAGTCAGTCAGCCGAAAAATTGGGAAAACTTTGAAAGTAAGGGCTATTTGACCATGAAGGAGAGTGATGGGGTGTTGCGCCAGATGACCTGGCCTCCACAGTCACCGGACCTGAACCCAATGGAGATGGTTTGGGGTGAGCTGGACCGCAGAGTGAAGGCAAAAGGGCCAACAAGTGCTAAGCATCTCTGGGAACTCCTTCAAGACTGTTGGAAGACCATTTCAGGGGACTACCTCTTGAAGCTCATCAAGAGAATGCCAAGAGTGTGCAAAGCAGTAATCAAAGCAAAAGGTGGCTACTTTGAAGAACCTAGAATATGACATATTTTCTGTTGTTTCACACTTGTTTGTTATGTATATAATTCCACATGTGTTAATTCATTGTTTTGATGCCTTCATAGTCATGAAAAAAAAGAAAACTCTTTGAATGAGAAGGTGTGTCCAAACTTTTGGTCTGTACTGTATATCATTATTTTATATTTTTAGATATTTTTATTCGTGGTCAGTGGCTATATCGACAGTAGGGCTATTTATTGTGTTAATTCTATGTCATTTTCCCTTGGTTTTTGGATTTAGCCCTTGAGCTTGTTATTAGATTGTTTCTTTGTTCATCATTTTAGTTTTTAGCTTTGGTTGACATCTTGCACTTTGAGGCAAGTCTATAATTTTCTGGGTTTGGATATTTCTGTTCATGGAATATCTCCTGGCTTAGGCACACTCTCTTTTTTTTTTATTTCCTTTACCCCTTCCCATTTGAAAATAATGACTTGGTTCCAAGATGGCGACTTTCAAAATGACCTCTGTGTTGGACAGCGACCCTCACAAATTTCCCCCCTTCCCCTTAGCAACATGCCACATACAGGATGACATTCCCAACCACCGTTTTCACTTTATTCAGTGTCTCCATACTTTTGGACCCCCCTGTATATGTGCCCTTATCTGGTAAAGCACTGCAGAATATGTTGGTGCTATACTGTATAAAGATTATTATTATTATTATTATTATTATTATTATTAATATTATTATTATTATTATTATTTTTGCAGAATTTTCTTACATTTTTGGTTGTTAGTTTTCAACTTAATTATTTAGAACTTGAAGTAAAATAAATAAAAATATATTTAGATTAAATCTCAATTGATTAATTAAACTGAATTCATCTTTTACTACATCTATACACAGGAGAAGCTCGAGAAGCCTCCCTGGACTCTCCCGATATAGATCCTTCTACCCGTGATGGTATAAAATGACCGTATTATGAAGCCTTGTGCAGTTTTGTGACTATTTCACTGACTGACTGCTCTATTGTGTGTGGGGTTTCTTTTTCTTTTTTTTCTTTCTAATTCTAGTTTAATGTTTTAGGATTAGATATCCAGATTTTCTGCTATATCTACAGACATGAATGCTCTACAGAACTCTGAAGACACTGAGGTGAGCCTGGTTTCAACATAAATGGTGTTTGCAGTGGATTTACTGTAATAGAAATGTACAGGGTCTCCTCCCAATTAGTGGTTTACAATGGAGATTTAATGATGGATTTTTCTTGGCCTCTAACAGACAGTATGGATGCTAGGACTGACTTTATTCCATTCCAGAATGAAATATTTGGAAAGTATAGTGGGCGCCTATTTATCCTAGCATGTGCAGCTTGTCCTGACCTCAGTTCAGGTTACTTTATTCTTTTCTTTTGCCCCCTTGTACCGCCATTCGCTGCCCCTCTACATTTTTAATTCATGCTTCAGCTAATATTCTTCACAACACAACATCCTGCTTATCTGACTGGCCACTAAATAATCTGTCAAAACTTTTTTTTTGCAGAAAAATTACTTTTCAGTGGCCATCTCATTATCATCACAGTAACACCTACTTATAGATAAGACAAGTTCCTCTATTTACTGTAGGTGATGTCAGAGCTCGCTTCCTCCCCCTCCCTGCACAATGACCTCTGCACAGGTCACAGAGTTCGCCCACAACATAGTGACAGTTGCCTTCCCGGACTTTAGCCTCAGCCTATGGGTTAGTCTGGTTCCTCTGGTACTTCACTATGGTCTCCCAGTTCCCCATGGGTCAGAAACCTGTCACTTCTAGGTGGTTGGAACAGTGAATCCACATCCACTGAACATAACCAAAATAATAACAGTTTAGTTTGGTACATTATGTAAGTGTTTAAAGTAAAATATTTATAATGATATTGACTAGAGATGAGCGAATTTCTCAAAAAGTTGATTGGGATGGTTCGCCAAATTTTCTGAAAAGATTTGATATGATCAGAATTTATTTGTGGCAAATCACGGTAAAAAATGGCTATTTCCTGCCTGCAGAGAGCCTGTATAGCGGTGTAGAACACTGTGCCTGTATAGCGGTGTAGAACACTGTGCCTGTATAGTGGTGTAGAACACTGTACCTGTATAGTGGTGTAGAACACTGTGCCTGTATAGTGGTGTAGAACACTGTGCCTGTATAGTGGTGTAGAACACTGTGCCTGTATAGTGGTGTAGAACACTGGGCCTGTATAGTGGTGTAGAACACTGTGCCTGTATAGTGGTGTAGAACACTGTGCCTGTATAGTGGTGTAGAACACTGTGCCTGTATAGCGGTGTAGAGCACTGTGCCTGTATAGTGGTGTAGGACACTGTGCCTGTATAGTGGTGTAGAACACTGTGCCTGTATAGTGGTGTAGAACACTGTGCCTGTATAGTGGTGTAGAACACTGTGCCTGTATAGTGGTGTAGAACACTGTGCCTGTATAGTGGTGTAGAACACTGTGCCTGTATAGTGGTGTAAAACACTGGGCCTGTATAGTGGTGTAGAACACTGTGCCTGTATAGCGGTGTAGAACACTGTGCCTGTATAGCGGTGTAGAACACTGGGCCTTTATAGTGGTGTAGAACACGGTGCCTGTATAGCGGTGTACAACACTGTGCCTGTATAGTGGTGTAGAACACTGTGCCTGTATAGTGGTGTAGAGCACTGTGCCTGTATAGTGGTGTAGAACACTGTGCCTGTATAGTGGTGTAGAACACTGTGCCTGTATAGTGGTGTAGAACACTGTGCCTGTATAGAGGTGTAGAACACTGTGCCTGTATAGCGGTGTAGAACACTGTGCCTGTATAGCGGTGTAGAACACTGTGCCTGTATAGTGGTGTAGAACACTGTGCCAGTATAGTGGTGTAGAACACTGTGCCTGTATAGGGGTGTAGACCACTGTGCCTGTATAGTGGTGTAGAACACTGTGTCTGTATAGTGGTGTAGAACACTGTGCCTGTATAGTAGTGTAGAACACTGTGCCTGTATAGTGGTGTAGAACACTGTGCCTGTATAGAGGTGTAGAACACTGTGCCTGTATAGCGGTGTAGAACACTGTGCCTGTATAGCGGTGTAGAACACTGTGCCTGTATAGTGGTGTAGAACACTGTGCCTGTATAGTGGTGTAGGACACTGTGCCTGTATAGCGGTGTAGAGCACTGTGCCTGTATAGTGGTGTAGAACACTGTGCCTGTATAGCGGTGTAGAGCACTGTGCCTGTATAGCGGTGTAGAACACTGTGCCAGTATAGTGGTGTATAACACTGTGCCTGTATAGCGGTGTAGAACACTGTGCCTGTATAGTGGTGTAGAACACTGTGCCTGTATAGTGGTGTAGAACACTGTGCCTGTATAGTGGTGTAGAACACTGTGCCTTGCAGTAACACACATAGGGAGTCTGCTGTGGTAGTGAAATAATACTGTGAGTCCGTATGACATGTAGATGACAGATGTCGCTCTTAGAATCACTGCACACTTCACTTATTTGGGCAGTCACGGGGCCAAAACTGACCAAATAACTCAAGTATGAAATGATCCTTACAGGTCAATGCTAGCGCAAAGAAGAAGCGCACTCCTTTTACACCGTCATCAGCTGATTCCATATAGATGTCTACAGAACCTGTTCTATTAAACACTTATACAAGTAGAGCCCCTGACAGAGTGGAGAGGGGGTCAGCAGTAAGTTTGTGTTGACGTCACTGATTATTTTGCCCTTCCTCCGATCAGTCAGAATAATAACCCCCAAAAAACGGATCCTGTCTGTTGAGCATCCGCCTTCACTCGGTCAGCATTTGGTCAGTAATCCATCAGTATTGGTAATGCCAAAAAAGACAGCAGTAGATCCAAAACAGAGATGACTCATGAATGGAATATTTGCATGTCTTCTGTGTTTTGTGCCCACTCCTGCTTTTGGCTACCAAATCACAAGCCAATTCTGATGGGACCATACAGGCCTTACAGCTGCTACAGAGACAGGATCCGTTGTGCGTCTCTTTTTACTTCCTTCTAACAGTTTAGAAGAAGGGTCAAATAAATGATGATGTCAGCCAGGACGCAAGGCAAAATAGTCACCCAGTCATTGAGTGGGGAGGTTGGGAACAGCATGAGAAGTCCACAGAGTGGCCCAATAACAGAGTGGGGAGGTGGCGGCAGCATTAATAATGGAAAGATGAAAAGTATTTCCAAGGAAACATCTGCTGTAAGTCCAGAATCAGTGTACATTTGTGTCTTATTGCTGGTATTAGTAATAGTAGTAGTATTACTAATTAACATGGTTTGTGTATATGATGCTGTCATCCTCAGTAACATTGTATAAAATACTATAAACTCTTTTATAGATATAATATAGATATAATAATTACACATAGATGTATGAAGACAGTGAAGAGAAGTAAAACCCAACTCTCGGCCGAGCTTCCAGTGCAGGATAAACCCTGTATAATCTCTGCTGCTCCTCCAGTAGGACACCTGAACATCTCACCATAGACTTCCATACATTTCTTCTCCTGGACTGCATAAGGACATCTTGTTTCCACATCCACTTGGTTTCTTCATCAAGTCTATTGTAAAATATGAACCGCGCTCCATATTGTGTGCAAATGGCTTAAAGGAAGAACCAAGTCTCCCCCAATATATAAACTGTATTCTATGTCTGCTCCTGGCTGCAGATCTCCCCTGATCAGCAGCATCTTCTGGGCATAATGTAGAGAAGAGATTATAAACTGCAGGGGGTCTAAGAATTACTGCTGGATGGAAGTGCAGACTCCTAATTAGTGATGGACGAACATCGTCCGGGACGTTTCGCGAATGCAAACGCGCATTCACGGTCAAATGTTCGCGATCCGCGCTTTCGCGGCTGGCCCCATTAATTTTAATGGCAGGCAAATCCAAAAAACCTTTAGGTCATATTAATTAGGCATTCACCTGGCAGAAAAGAATTTATGATAATATGGCTAGAGGTACATGTCACGGACGTTCCGTTGCAGGTATCAAGAGATCAAAAAGACTGGAAACACGTGGGTTAAATTGACAAGTTCCTTGTGGATCTTATTGTGTCTGTGTTTTGGTGAATCCCACACCCCTTGCCTCAGGTGTTGCTTGTTGGTAATTTACCTTCCCCATAAGTAGCCGCTTCTCACTCTTGGAGGTGCGGTTTATATATTTTCTTCCTGTCTTCTTACTAGCTGGTCGGTTGTACTCTGTGGTGCTTCTGTAGTTGCCAATTTTCTACTTTAAGTTTAGTCTTGTCTTTTCCTATTGTATTGTGTTTGTTATATTCCATGTTGTTTGTATCTGGGCCTGAGACAGATACTTCCATCCGTTCATCTGGGGAGAAATGGGTTGTCTCTGGTCCTAACCTTATTCCAGGGCATTATAGGGAAATAAGGGCCTAGGTATCCTGCATATGAATATTCCTGCCTTCAAGGTCTATTCATATTGATATTGAGTTAGGGCCTGGATTAGGGTTGTTTAGGAGGTGACCTGTTCCTTCACTAGTTTCCAGGCCCAGTTACTGTTCCCCTTCACTCCTGTGTTCAGTGTGGAGTTTTCCCCCCACACTGATCGTGACAGTACATTAGGTGGTCACTGGATACAAATTTTACTGTCGGCCAGTACAGGCCCCAAAAATTAGGCATTCACCTGACAGAAAAGATCTTGTGATGATGTGGCTAGAGGTACATTAGGCAGTCACTGGATACAAACTTTACTGTCGGCCAGTACAGGTCCCAAAAATTAGGCATTCACCTGACAGAAAAGAATTTGTGATGGTGTGGCTAGAGGTACATAAGGCGGTCACTGGATACAAATTTTACTGTAGGCCAGTCCAGGCCCCAAAAATTAGGCATTCTCCTGACAGAAAAGAACTTGTGATGATGTGGCTAGAGGTACATTAGGCAGTCACTGGATACAAATTTTACTGTCGGCAAGTACAGGCCCCGAAAATTAGGCATTCACCTGACAAAAGAACTTGTGATGATGTGGCTAGAGGTACATTAGGTGGTCACTGGATACAAATTTTACTGTAGGCCAGTACAGGTCCCAAAAATTAGGCATTCACCTGACAGAAAAGATCTTGTGATGATGCGGCTGGAGGTACATTCAGGGGCGGATTAAGTGCATGATAGGCCCAGGGCTGTCTACCCAACTCGGGCCCCCCCCCCCCTCCATTTTAGTTTTTTTTTCCTGTATGAAGAGGCTGCGGTGCACCACAGTCCCTTACTAGGCTATATAACATCACATTTATCGTTCACATGGTCTAGGTGCATCTCTGTCCCATCTGGAGTGATTGGGGCTGAGCTGCAGTACCAAGCACATTGCTATCAAATGGACAGCGCTGTGCTTGGTATGGAGCAAATAGGCTGCAGCGCTCACTGGGACATTGCCAGGAATCTGAGTACAGATGTCATAGATATTACCTGCAGTCCTATGTAACACCCCACATAACACAGTGAACTATTGTGTTATGTGGGGTGATACATAGGACTGCAGGTGACAAATAAAAATTTAATTGGCAAATTTAAAATACGTACAGTATGATTATGATAAAAATAATAATAAATAATTTTCTGGCAATACCCTCCATCTGGGGCCTCTGCCGCATTAGTCAGTGTGCAATTTAAGCTAGAAATACAGCTATAATTTTCTGGGTTTTAAAAAACACCCTTTTTGGGCAAGAATCTTTAATTGAGGCCTAGTCTGAATCTGTACGTGTGAGATACACCCTTTAGACACTATGGTTCTATTCTGCTATTAAAAAAACACCCATTATAGGCAAAAAACTTAAATTTTCAGCCTTTGCTTCATATGTCATTGTGAGATACACCCTTTAGATACTGTGGTTCTATTCTGCTATTAAACAAAAACACCCATTTTGGGCAAAAATCTTTAATTGCGGCCTAGTCTACATCTGTACGTGTGAGATACACCCTTTAGATACTGTGGTTCTATTCTGCTATTAAAAAAACACCCATTTTGGGCAAAAATCTTTATTTGCGGCCTATTCTGCATCTGTACATGTGAGATACACCCTTTACATACTGTTGTTCTATTCTGCTATTAAAAAAACACCCATTTAGGCCAAAAAAAAAAATTTTGCAACCTAGTCTGGATCTGTACGTGTGAGATACACCCTTTAGAAACTGTGGTTCTATTCTGCTATAAAAAAACAGCCATATAGGGCCAAAAACTTAATTTTGCAGCCTTTGCTTCATATGTCATTGTGAGATAGACCCTTTAGATACTGTGGTTCTATTCTGCTATTAAAAAAAAACAACATTTTGGCCAAAAATCTTTAATTGCGGCCTAGTCTACATCTGTACGTGTGAGATACACCCTTTAGATACTGTGGCTCTATTCTGCTATTAGAAAAACACCCATTTAAGGCAAAAAACTTTATTTTTCAGCCTTTGCTGCATATGTCATTGTGAGATACACCCTTTACATACTGTTGTTCTATGCTACTATTAATAAAATACCCATTTAGGGCAAAAAATAATAATTTTTCACCCTTTGCTGCATATGTCATTGTGAGATACACCATTTAGATATTGTGGTTCTATTCTGCTATTAGAAAAACACTCATTTAGGGCAAAAAACAAAATTTTGCAGCCTTTGCTGCATATGTCATTGTGAGATACAACCTTTAGATACTGTTGTTCTATTCTGCAATAAAAAAAAACACCCATTTTGGGCAAGATCCTAAATTTGAGAAATATGAGGAGATCGTCAAATAAGGAAGTGGCCCTGGTCGTGGTGCTGCTGGTGGAGCTCCTGTTGCAGGTAGGGGACGTGGTCGATCCTTGCCAGCTACACGCACAATTGAAACCCCTTCCTCAGGTGAAATTTGGCGACAGAACCTGCCGTGGTATTTGGTAGGGCCTAATGCGGCTCTACAAATGGTGAGGCCAGAACAAGTACAGGCGGTAGTAGATTAGGTTGCTGACAGTGCCTCCAGTTCCTTCACATTGTCTGCCACCCAGTCTCCTGCTGAAAGATCAGAGTTGGTACCTGCAGCCAATGTCCATCAGTCTTTCACCTCACCCCCTTGAAAATCAGCAAAGCAGTCTGAGCCCCAAGTAATGCAGCAGTCTCTTCTGCTTTTTGATGACTCTGTTAGCAAGGTTTCCCAGGGCCATCCACCTAGCCCTGCCCCAGAATTGAGTGCACCGATGCCCAACCACTTATGTTTGAAGATGAGTAAATGGGAGGATCATCGCAGCACGTCTAGGATGATGACGAAACACAGGTGCCAACTGCTGGGGCTTTCGAAGGTGTGCAGACCAAAATGGAGGGCAGGGGTGAAGACTGGGTGGAAGATGATGTGGAGGACGATGAGGTCCTTGACCCCACATGGAATCAAAGTCATGCGAGTGAACTGTGCAGTTCGTAGGAAGAGGCGGTGGTCGCACAGAGCCACCAGCACAGCAGAAGAGGGAGCAGGGTGCAAAAGCGGAGCGGTCATCCCCTAGACAGTACGCCTGCTACTGCCCACCGCAGCAAGGGACCGAGCACACCAAAGCCAGCTCCAAGAAGTTCCCTGGTGTGGCAGTTCTTCAGACAATGTGCTGACGACAAGACACAAGTGGTTTGCATGCTGTGCATTTAGAGCCTGAAGCGAGGCATAAATGTTCTCAACCTGAGCACAACCTGCATGACCAGGCATCTAAGTGCAAAGCACGAGCTGCAGTGGAGTAGACAACTCAAAAACAAAGAAAGGTCTCTGGCTCCTCCTGCTTCCTTTTCTGCTGCAGTCTCTTCCTCTTTATCCACCTCTGGAGTGACAGTGCCACCTGCCACCCCGCAAACAGAGGATCTGCCAGCAACACCACCATCTGGGTCACCAAGCATCTCCACAATGTCCCACGGAAGCGTTCAGCATTCCATCTCCCAAACACTGGAGCAGAAGAGGAAGTACCCCCCTACCCACCCGCGATCCCTGGCCCTGAATACCTGCATTTTAAAATTACTGGCTTTGGAAATGCTGTCATTCTGTCTGGTGGAGACGTAGAGTTTTAAAAGCCTTATGGCGGTGGCTGTCCCACAGTACGTCGTGCCCAGCCGCCACTACTTTTCCAAGCGTGTCATCCCTTCCCTGCACAACCAAGTAGGGGACAAAATCAGGTGTGTAGGGGATACATTGACCAGTAAGCACGGTCAGGGACGTTATATCTCCATAACAGCACACTTGGTAAATGCAGTGGCGGCTGGGCCTTCCACCACCGAGGATTGCAGGGCGCTTCAGTTTGCCTCCTGTTGCTTCCTCCTCCTACTCCGTTTCCTCATCCTCTACTGGCTCCTTATCTGGTCAGTGTAACACCTTCACCACCAACTTCAGCACAGCCAGGGGTAAACGACAGCAGGCAGTTTTAAAACTTATCTTTTTAGGGGACAAACCCCACACCGCACAGGAGCTGTGGACGGGCCTTGAACAACAGACCGATGAGTGGTTGGTGCCAGTGAGCCTCAAACCCGGCCTGGTGGTGTGCGATAATGGGCAAAATCTCGTAGCAGCTCTAGGACTAGCCGGTTTGACGCACATCCCTTGCCTGGCGCATGTGCTGAATTTGGTGGTGCAGAGGTTCTTTAAAAATCACCCCGATATGTCAGAGCTGCTGCATAAAGTGCGGGCCGTCTGTGTGCGCTTTCGGCGTTCTCACCCTGCTGCTGCTCGCCTGTCAGTGCTGCAGTGTGACTTCGGCCTTGTAATGGGGTGCCGAAGGCACACTCGGTCTCCCATCAGCAGCAGACCTGCTGCTTAGCTTCGGGAGCGAGGATCTGTGTTTGACCTCGTTCCCAGGGCGGCTTTGCTAGCTGGGAGGATCCCTTCTCCTAGGTCTGCCTTGAGTGCCGAGCTGATCACTCGGTGCTCGACTGGTCGGTCTGTCGGTCACGTGACGCTGGCCACTTCACATGACCCTCACTCCCCACTATAAATACAGGCAGCCTGCTGGCCACAGGTAGCCTGTTAATTTAGGTTCCTGGCAGTTGTTGGATACCTGTGTACTCACCTGATCCTGTTCCCTGACGATCCTTTGCCTGCTCCTCCTGTACTGCGCATCCTTCCTGGTATATTGACCTTGGCTTCCACCTGACTATTCTTTGCGGACTCCTTTGGTACTTCTCGACTCTCCTGGTATTTATGACCCCTGCTTCTCCTGACCTTTCTTTGCTTATCCCTCTGTACTGCGTTGTCCTCTTGCTTTTGACCCGGTCCGTTCACTATCCGTTACTTGTCTTGTCTGTTCTTCCCGCACATATACTAAGTTAGGGACTGCCGTCCAGTTGTCCCCTGTCATCAGGACTCGTGAGGCAAGTAGGCAGGGCCAGGGGTGAGGGTGGAGCGCAGTGGTCACTATCCTCCCCCCTGTATGTGTGTACGCGACCGTTACAGATTAACAGGCCCAATAACCACTGTATAATGAATCCTCTGGTGACCCTGACTGACCATGTCTCTAATCTGACGCAGATGGTGCAAGAGCTAGGGGAAAAACTCCATTCTTTTGAGTTAGGGCAAGGTTCTTCCACTCCTCGGGCCTCCAGTCCGCATTTTGAGCCCCAGATTAAGCTCCCAGAACCCTTTTCTGGAGACCAGAAGAAGTTTCTCTCTTTTAAGGAGAGTTGCAGACTTTACTTCCGTTTGCGCCCCGTGTCCTCTGGCCCCGAGAGTCAACGCGTGGGCATTATCATTTCCTGACAACAGGGTGATACCCAGGACTGGGCGTTCTCTTTACCTGCTGGCGCCAGTTGTTTAACTTCTGTGGAGGGGTTCTTTCAGGCCCTGGGTACCCTCTATGATGAACCAGACAGGGCTCTAGTAGCCAAGACGGCTCTAAAGGCACTGGTTCAGGGCAATCTACCTGCGGAGGATTATTGCGCCCAATTCAGAAGTTGGTGTGTCCCCTCAAGATGGAACAAACCAGCCCTGAAGAGTCAGTTCAGGTCAGGTCTGTCTGATAATTTAAAGGATCTTCTGGTCAGTTATCAACCTCCAGAGACTTTAGAGGAGATGAAGACCCTTGTTGTCCGACTTGATCGACGTGTTAGAGAGAGACAACAGGAATGACAGTTCTCTTCCCAGATGGTGATCCAGCCAGAGGCCTATCCCAGAGACAATGCTGAGGTCTCCACTGAGGAACCCATGCAGGTTGGCATGACCCGAGGGAATCTTCGCCGCAGACGTGGAGAATGCTTTTACTGTGGAGATCCTGACCTTTGGATCTACTAGTGTCCTAAGAAGGTAATCAGGTACACCTTGATTTTTCTAAATGTAAGCTTTTGGTACCCATTACGATTTCTCTGGGGGTAGATAAATGGCCGGGTAAGGCCTTTATTGATTCTGGCTCAGCGGCCAGCTTTATTGACTCTGAGTACGCTGTAAGATTGGGTATTCCAATGTTTGCTTTACCAACTCCTATCCATGTCATGGCTATTGATGCTACTCCTCTTATTGGTAGTACGGTGAGCTCATGTACCTCAGAGATTTATCTAACCGTGGGTGTGTGCCACTCAGAGAGATGTTCCCTTTTAGTCCTGGAGAACCTACTGGCTGAGGTGGTATTAGGGTTGCCTTGGCTCCGACTACATAACCCCACTATAGATTGGTCCAAGGGGGAGTTGGTGAGATGGGGGCGTAAGTGTGACTCGTGATTGTCCGTGGTACAGGCTGGGGTCTCAGTAGAGTCTGATACTTTACCCACTGTTGTTAGGGAATATTCTGATGTATTCTCATCACCAACCCCGGAGGTTCTACCCCCCCATAGACCTTATGATTGTAAAATAGAGCTAGTAGAGGGGGCCAAGTTTCCTAAGGGGGAATTTATAATCTTTCTAAGCCCGAACGCAAGGCCATGGAAGATTATATTAAGGAGAGCCTTATGAGGGCGGGGTTTTTCTTCGTTAAGAAAAAAGATGGAGGTCTTAGGCCATGTATCGATTACCGGAGATTAAATAAAATCACTGTCCAGAATAGATACTCCCTCCCCTTGATTCCGGATTTATTTAACCAGGTTCTGGGGGCAACCTGGTTTTCCAAGATTGACCTGAAAGGGGCATACAATCTAATCCGAATCAAGGAGGGAGACGAATGGAAGACGGCGTTCAATACTCCGGCAGGACACTTTGAATATCAGGTGATGCCTTTTGCACTCAGCAATGCCCCAGCTGTGTTCCAAAACTTCATGAATGACATTCTTAGGGAGTTCTTAGGTAAATTTGTTATTGTCTATCTTGACGACATTTTGATATTCTCTCCTGACTTCGAATCCCATGTGTCTCATGTTAAACAAGTATTAGAGGTGTTGAGGGAGAATCAGCTATCCGCTAAGCAAGAGAAATGTGTCTTTGGTGTACAGGAGATTCTGTTTCTAGGGCATGTTCTGACTCCTCACGCCTTCAAGATGGATCCTGGTAAGGTACTAGCAATTAAGGAATGGTTAAGACCTTCATCCTTAAAGGCCTTACAACGGTTCTTAGGTTTCGCCAATTACTATCGTAAATTTATTATGAATTTTTCCGTAATTGCTAAACCGTTGACCGACCTTACTAAGAAAGGGGCGGATTTGGAGAATTGGTCTACTGAGGCCATTTCTTCATTTGAAAAATTAAAAAAAGGCATTCAGTAGCGCTCCCATTCTGATCCAGCCTGATCAGGAGAGACCTTTTATTGTGGAGGTGGATGCGTCCGAAGACGGCGCAGGAGCAGTCCTTTCACAAGGTCTTGCTAGCCTCACTAACCTGAGACCATGTGCCTTCTTCTCCAGGAAATTATCTCCCACGGAGAGAAACTACGACATAGGGAATAGGGAGCTGCTGGCCATTAAATGGGCATTTGAGGAGTGGAGGCATTTTCTGGAGAAGGCAAGGCATTGTGTAACTGTTGTCACTGACCATAAAAACCTTATGTTTCTCGAGTCTGCTAAGAGGTTAAATCCCTGTCAAGCCAGATGGGCTCTGTTTTTTACTCGTTTTGATTTCTCCATTACGTTCAGGCCGGGAAGTAAAAATGTGAAGGCGGACGCATTATCTCGGAGCCTCCATGCTTTTCAACCTACTGAGGTACCACCTGAATCCATCCTACCAGCAAAAATCTTCATAGCAGCTAATCCAGGATATCTCGGCTCGCATTAGGTCTGAACAACATCTGGCACCGGTATCCACCCCAACAGATAAGTTGTTTGTTCCCATACAATTTTGTCTCCAGCTGTTGGGTGAGTGTCACGATTCTGCCTTTTGTGGACATCCGGGTGTTGAGGGCACTAAGGATCTGGTTTCTAGATCTTATTGGTGGCCCACTCTAACCAGGGATGTCAAGTCCTACGTGTCAGCCTGTGAGGTTTGTGCCAAGTCCACGACACCTAGGACTCGCCCTGCTGGTAACCTACGACCCCTAACCATTTCCAGTAGACCCTGGTCCCATATCTCGATGGACTTTATAACTGACCTACCGCCGGCGGAGGGTAAGACTATAGTTTGGGTAGTGGTCGATAGGTTTAGCAAGATGGTCCATTTCATTCCCCTGTCTAAACTCCCGAATGCCAAAACCCTGGCATCTATTTTTGTGAAAGAAATTGTTCGATTGCATGGTATCCCGGAAAATATTGTTTCTGACAGGGGTGTGCAGTTTGTGTCCAAACTCTGGAGGGCCTTCTGTCAAAAATGTCAAATTTCATTGTCTTTTTCCTCTGCCTACCACCCTGAGAGTAATGGGCAGACTGAACGCCTTAATCAGTCTGTGGAACAATTCTTGAGGTTGTATGTTGCTGATGACCAGCAATTATGGGTGAACTTTTTCTTCCATTAGCTGAATTTGCTTTGAATACCCGTGTCAATTCTTCTGCTGGGGTTTCACCTTTCTTTTGTAACCATGGTTTCCACCCCTAGACTGGTCGGTCTGTCGGTCATGTGACGCTGGCCACGTCACATGACCCTCACTCCCCACTATAAATACAGGCAGCCTGCTGGCTACAGGTTGCCTGTTAATTTAGGTTCCTGGCAGTTGTTGGATACCTGTGTACTTACCTGATCCTGTTCCCTGACGATCCTTTGCCTGCTCCTCCTGTACTGCGCATCCTTCCTGGTATATTGACCTCGGCTTCCACCTGACTATTCTTTGCGGACTCCTTTGGTACTTCTCGACTCTCCTGGTATTTATGACCACTGCTTCTCCTGACCTTTCTTTGCTTATCCCTCTGTACTGCGTTGTCCTCTTGGTTTTGACCCGGTCCGTTCACTATCCGTTATTTGTTTTGTCTGTCCTTCCCGCACGTATACTAAGTTAGGGACTGCCGTCCAGTTGTCCCCTGTCATCAGGACTCGTGAGGCAAGTAGGCAGGGCCATGGGTGAGGGTGGAGCGCAGTGGTCATTATCCTCCCCCCTGTGTGTGTGTGTACGTGACCGTTACAGGCCTTCTCGCTAACCGCCTCATATGTGACGTGCCCACAAGGTGGAACTCCACCTTGCACATGCTGGACAGACTGTGCGAGCAGCAGCAGGCGATAGTGGAGTTTTAGCTGCAGAACACACGGGTGAGTCGCTCTGCGGAACAGCACCACTTCGCCACCAATGACTGGGCCTCCATGCGAGACCTGTGTTCCTTGTTGCGCTGTTTCAAGTACTCCACCAACATGGCCAGTGCCGATAATGCCGTTCTCAGCGTTACTATTTCACTTCTATGCTTCCTTGAAAAAACGCTGCTGGCGATGATGGAAGAGGATGTGGCACAGGGGGAGGAGGAGGAAGAGGGATCATTTTATAGGGTTTCCGGCCAGTCATTCACAAGTGGCTCCAAGGGTGGGTTCCTTAACCCACAAACGCCAGGTACACAATTGTCCAGCCAGGGCACAGTTCTGGAGGATGAGGAGGTGGAGGATGAGGAGATGGAGGAGGAGGAACCATGTTCACAGCAGGGTGGCACCCAGAACAGCTCATGGCCATCACTGGTGCATGGCTGGGGGGATACGGAGGATACAGACGATACACCTCCCACAGAGGACAGCTTTTTGTTTCCTCTGGGCAGCCTGGCACACATGAGTGATTACATGCTGTAGTGTCTCCGCAACGACCGCAGAGTTGAAATATTTCCTTCCGGGGACCTTCCATTGCGGTGTGCCAATAGCCACAAATTTTCTAAAGGCATCCGAGTCCACCAGTTTATATGGCAGTAGGTGGCGGGCTAGCAGTTCCGATAAGACAGCGGTCAGCCGTTGGGCAACAGAGTTATCCGGCGTCATCAACTTTTTACACTTGAACATTTGGGCCACGGAAGCCTGCCTTTTGCCAGATGAACGCGACGACGGCACGGTTGAAGGTAGAGTGGAAGACAAATAGTAGGAGAGAGGAGAGGGAGAAGAGGCAGGACGTGGAGCACCAGGAGTGTGGCTTTGTGGGTTCTGACGGCATTGCTCCCACTGGGCACAGTGATGGGAGGCCAGATGCTTTCTTAAGGCGGTCATCCCTAGGTGAGTGTTGGGCATACCGTGACTTATGCGTTGACAGCACAGGCTGCAGATGGCAACACTATTGTCAGCAGCTGACACGTTAAAAAAGACTACACTTGCATGGTGGATGGCTCGCTCTAGATACATTTGCAGTCTGCTTTTTGCCTCCTGTGCCCTGCGAGCTCTGCCTGCTTCTCCTCCCTCTCTGCTGCTCCGTCTCTCCCTCTGATTTGGGTAGTGTCGTCAGAACACTGGGTGGCGGCCACTGCTAGCTCCTCTTCCTCATCCAATGTCAAGAATGGCTGTGCATCGGTAAGGTCTGGGAATGAAAAGGAAAATAATTCCTCTGACTCAAGTGGAGGGGCTATGGTGGTGGTGGTGGTGTCTTTTGGGGGCGCACACAGAAGAGAGTGAGGAGGGTGCAGATACAGAGGATGAGGAGAGTGCAGAAGGGGAAGGCTGAATGAGCCACTCAATCAACTCTGGTGCGTCCTTTGAAGGAATCGCACCTTCTCCAACTTCCCACTTAGGCTCCGGCCTGGTGCACTTGCCCGACCACTACCACCCTAGCGGAACGGCCTGCCTATTCCTTTGCCTATAATATTCAAAATGACCCTGTGCCTAAGTCCCTAGAGAATAGCAGTATTTGTGGAAGCAGGTATATTGCAGGCCTCAATCAATATTTTGTGGAAGCAGGTATATCAAACCCCTTAATCAGTATTTTGTGGAAGCAGGTATCTCGCAGGCCTCAATCAATATTTAATGGAAGCAGGTATATCAATCCCCTTAATCATTATTTTGTGGAAGCAGGTATATCGCAGCCCTCAATCAGTATTTTGTGGAAGCAGGTATATCAATCCCCTTAATCAATAGTTGTGGAAGGAGTTATATCGCAGGCCTCAATCAATATTGATATATCTGTCTGGCTCTAGCACAGTATTGGGGGGCAGCAGGATGTGTTGTTTAGACACCAGGAAGGAGAGGATGATAGTAAAGGGAGGAACCTAATCATTTTTTTGTGAAACTCTGCAGAGACGAGAAGCGGCTGAAAGAAGGTGTCATGGCGGTTTTATCTCTGAATAAAGATGTTGAGGAAAGTCTACATCACAGGAGACGTCACTGGATGTAACAGGTATGGTGCGGTATTCTCCTGTATATAATAATGTCCATCCATATATCTGTTTCACGGTAGGGTTGGGGGAGGAGATTGAGAATTTGGCCCACCCTGTCACATCCTGGACCCAGATTTCAGGTCCCACTGTGCGTGTTCTGAATTCTGGGGGCTCACACCCATTCACTACATTATCTGTACTCAGAGAGTTATCACTGTGTTATCTAAGGTGTTACATAGGACTGCAGGTGAATCTACTACATTATCTGTACTCAGAGAGTTATCACTGTGTTATCTGTGGTGTTACATAGGACTGCAGGGAACATCTAATACATTATCTGTACTCAGAGAATTATCACTGTGTTATCTGAGGTGTTATATAGGACTGCAGGTGACATCTACTACATTATCTGTACTCAGAGAGTTATCACTGTGTTATCTGAGGTGTTACATAGGACTGCAGGGAACATCTACTACATTATCTGTACTCAGAGAGTTATCATTGTGGTATCTGAAGTGTTACATAGGACTGCAGGGAACATCTACTTCATTATCTGTACTCAGAGAGTTATCACTGTGTTATCTGAGGTGTTACATAGGACTGCAGGGAACATCTACTACATTATCTGTACTCAGAGAGTTATCACTGTGTTATCTGAGGTATTACATAGGACTGCAGGTTACATCTACTACATTTTGTACTCAGAAAGTTATTACTGTGTTATCTGTGGTGTTACATAGGACTACAGGGAACATCTACTACATTATCTGTACTCAGAGAATTATCACTGCGTTATCTGAGGTGTTACATAGGACTGCAGGTGACATCTACTACATTATCTGTACTCAGAGAGTTATCACTGCGTTATCTGAGGTGTTACATAGGACTGCAGGGAACATCTACTACATTTCTGTACTCAGAGAGTTATCACTGTTGTATCTAAAGTGTTACATAGGACTGCAGGGAACATCTACTTCATTATCTGTACTCAGAGAGTTATCACTGTTTTATCTGAGGTGTCACATAGGACTGTAGGTGAATCTACTACATTATCTGTACTCAGAGAGTTATCACTGCGTTATCTGAGGTGTTACATAGGACTGCAGGGAACATCTACTACATTTCTGTACTCAGAGAGTTATCACTGTGTTATCTGAGGTGTCACATAGGACTGTAGGTGAATCTACTACATTATGTGTACATGGAGAGTTATCACTAATATCTGTGGTGTTACATAGGACTGCAAGTGATATACTACATTATCTGTTAAAAGGGACGTGCCCAGAGGCTGGGTGGGGGCACAATTTGTGGCTTCCCCCGGGTGCTGGCAACCCATGCTATTCCACTGTATATACCTGTTTCCGCCAAATACTGGTTGAGAGGTGCTATATACCAGTTTCCGCCAAATACTGATTGAGGGGTGCTATATACCTTCTTCCATAAAATACTGATTGAGGGGTGCTATTGCTATATACCGTTTTCCACCAAATACTAATTGAGGGCTGCAATACACCTGCTTCCACAAAATACTGATTGAGGGGTGCCATATACCTGTTTCTGCCAAATACTGATTGAGGCCTGCAATATACCTTCTTCCACAAAATCCTGATTGAGGGGTGCCATGTACCTTCTTCCACAAAATACTGATTGAGGGATGCTATTGCTATATACCTTTTTCCACCAAATACTGATTTCCACCAAATACCTGCTTCTCTTCTCTACGGACTTAGGCAGAGTATCATTTAGAAAATGACAGGCAGAGGAAGAGGCAGACCGTTCCGCAGGGATGGTAGGGGTCAGGCAGGTGCACAAGGCTGGAGCCTAAGTGGGAAGTTCGAGAAAGCACGTGTGATTTCTTCAAAGGGCGCACCAGAGTTGGTTGAGTGGCTCACTCAGCCTTCTCCTTCTTCTGCACCCTCCTCATCCTCTGTATCTGCACCCTCCTCACTCTCTGCTGTGTGCACCCCCAAAGACACCACCACCACCATAGCCCTCCACTCGAGTCAGAGGAATTATTTTCCCCATCCATTCCCAGGCCTTACCGATGCGCAGCCATTCTTGACATTGGATCAGGAAGAGGAGGAAGCAATGGCCGCCACCCAGCGGTCTGACGACAGTACCCAGTTCAGCCCAAGGATGGTGGTCCCCGCTGTTGCTGCCTACTCTGAGATCTCTAATGTCAGTGGTGGTGAAGGTGATGATGATGACATTTCAATGGACATCACGTGGATGCCCACAAGAGAGGAAGAGAAGGGGAGTTCAGAGGGAGAGACGGAGCAGCAGATAGGGAGGAGAAGGAGAAGCAGGCAGAACTCGCAGTGCACAGGAGGCTAAAGGAAGACTGCAAATGTATCTGGAGCGAGCCATCCACCATGCACGGTCGCATCTTGCGCTCCCAGGACGCCGGCACATGGCTCAGCAATGTGGGCTTTTTTTTAACATGTCAGCTGCTGATAATAGTGTTGCCATCTGCAGCCTGTGCTGTCAAAGCATATGTCGCGGTAAGCCCAACACTCACCTAGGGACGAGCGAATTAAGAAGGTACCTGGCCTCCTGTCATTGAGCCCAGTGGGAGCAACACCGTCAGAGCCCACAAAGCCACACTCCTGGCGCTCCACGTCTTGCCTCTTCTCCTTTTCCGTCTCCTCTCTCTTCCCATTTGTACTCCACTCCACCTTCCACCGTGCCGTCGTCGCGTTCATCTGGTACAAGCCAGGCTTCTGTGGCCCAAATGTGCATAAAAAAATGATATTGCCGGATAATCCTCTTGCCCAATGGCTGACCACTGGCTTGTCGGAACTGCTAGCCTGCCAACTACTGCCATATAAATTGGTGGACTCGGAGGACTTTAGAAAATTTGTGGCCATTGGCACACCACAATGGAAGGTCTCAGAAGGGCATCCCAGAGCTAAAGATGTAGCAGGAGTAACACACACACTCTTAACACAAATTTCTTAACTCATCGAGTTATCTTGAAACAAAAGCCATTGTTTAGCGCATTTAGTTGCATTTAGTTTAGATAACATGTCTCATAAAGCATGTGTGTTAACCCTGCTACATCCATATATGGCCAAGTTCAGCGGCAAGTTAATATACTGTATCTACTGTATGGCCAACAGTGTCGGTGCTAAGATACATCTGACCACAGACACGTGGTCTAGCAAATACGGGCTGGGAAGGTACATAACTTTTACTGCCCACTGGGTGAAGCTTCTGACGGCCATCAAGCATGTAACCCGTGTGTCACGGGTTTCCGAAGGTGCACTCGGTCCCCCATTTCCCACAGACCTGTTGCTTAGCTTTGGGAATGATGATCTGTGTTTGACCTCATTCCCAGGGCAGCTTTACTAGCTGGGTGGTTCCCTGCTCCTAGTCTGCCTTGAGCGCCGAGCTGATCACTCGGTGCTCGACTGGTTGGTCTGTCGGTCATGTGACGCTGGCCACATCATATGACCCTCACTCCCCACTATAAATACAGGCAGCCTGCTGGCTACAGGTTGCCTGTTAATTTCTAGGTTCCTGGCTATTTGTTGGACTACTGAATACTTACCTGATCCTGTTCCCTGACGATCCTTTGCCTTCTCCTCCTGTACTGCGCATCCGTCCTGGTATTGTGACCTCGGCTTCCACCTGACTACTCTCTTAGGACTCCTCTTGTACTTCTCTGCTCTCCTGGTATTTGACCCCGGCTTCTCCTGACCATTCTTTGCTTAATCCTTTGTACTGCGTAGCTTTCTTGATTCTGACCCGGTCCGTTCATGTTCCGTATTTTGTCTTGTATGTCTTCCCTGCACATATCCTAAGTCAGGGACTGTCATCCAGTTGTCCCCTGTCATCAGGACTCGTGAGGCAAGTAGGAAGGGCCAGGGGTGAGGGTGGAGCGCAGTGGTCACTATCCTTCCCCCTGTGTGTGTGTGGACGTGACCGTTACACCGTGGTACCCATGTGGATTTGGTGTTACCGCCACGGATTGCATGCAGGCCTTCCTCTTCTCCTCCTCCTACTCCATCCTCCGTCTCCTCTTCGGCTGACTTCTCCTTTTACACTGCTACCACCTCTTCCCCTGCACCCCCCAAGCTCCCCAGAACCTGAGACATTTCCATGCTCTGCTGCGGCTGTTGTGCCTGGAAGCCAAGAGCCACACCGGTCCTGCACTCCTTTCAGCTCTGTGGTCACAGGCGGATCAGTGGCTAACCCCGCTCAATTTGACAGTTGGTAAAGTGGTGTGCGACAACGGTGCCAATCTGCTGAGCGAACTGAAACAGGGCAAAATGACACATGCCATGCATGGCACACGTCCTGAACTTAGTCGTGCAGCGATTCGTTGCCAAATACCTCGGGGTCCAGGACGTCTTGCGGCAAGCCAGGAAAATCTGTGGTTATTTTAGAAGATCTTACACTGCCATGGCTCGCCTTGCTGACGTTCAGGGCCAACACCACTTGCCCATCAGACGTCTGATTTGTGACTGCGCGACGCGCTGTAACTCCACCTTGTATATGCTTTATAGGCTGCTCCAGCAGAAACATGCAGTTAATGACTATCTGTACGAACTCTGCGGCAGGACAGGTTCTGGGAGCTAGGTTTCTTTTCACCGCGCCAGTGGCTGCTCATGCGTGACGCAAGCAGACTTCTGCGGACATTTGATGAGATCACCAAACTGGTCAATTGCAGCCAGGTCACCATCAGTGACATCATACCTTGCGCCTTCTTTCTGGAGCGTGCATTGCGTCGTGTCATTAATCAAGCCATCGAAGAGCAGGAGCTGGAAGATGAGGAAGTCGCAATGCTGAATGAATTTCCAGGGGGGGCTACTCCATCTTAGACAAATCAGCAGGAGTCTAAAGAGGAGTCAGAGGAGGGTGGAGGCTGGGGGGAGGAGGAGGAGCAAGAAGAGCAGGCTTTAAACTTTTCGGGGATCCCTGGTGTTGTCCGTGGCTGAGGGGAGGAGACCAAGGACAACATTCTCCTGGTCGATGAGCAGGAGCCAGGGTGCTCCACCGCTAACCTAATTTAGTGCAAATGGGAGCCTTCATGCTCCAGTTTTTGAAGAGGGACCCCCCATAAAGAGTATAAAGGTCAAGGACCTGTACTGGGTGGCAACATACTTAGACCCCTGGTACAAATACAAAATGGCGGACATGTTACCAGCATCACAGAGGGCTGTCAGAATGCAGCATTTCCAGGCCTTGCTGCGAGAGATGCTGCATTCTAGTAGAGGAAATTCTATGCATACCGAAACAGGTGCGGGTACCAATCCTACCACGCCAGCAAAAAGAGGTCGGATTGAAGATGTGTTGGTCACTTCAAATATGAGATCATTCTTGCAGCCCGACTCTATACTGACAGGGAATGTCCCACAGGATTGGCGCATGGCAAATGTGGTGCCAATATTCAAAAAGGGTCCAAAAACAGAGCTGGAAACTATAGGCCGGTAAGTTTAACATCTGTTGTGGGTAAACAGTTTGAAGGTTTTCTAAGAGATTCTATCTTAGAGCATCTCAACGGAAATAAGCAAATAACGCCATATCAGCATGGCTTCATGAGGGATCGGTCATGCCCAACTAATTTAATCAGTTTCTATGAGGAGGTAAGTTTTAGACTTGAAAACGGCGAATCAATGGATGTCGTATATCTGGACTTCTCCAAAGCATTTGACATTGTACCACATAAAAGGTTAGTATATAAAATGAGAATGCTCGGACTGGGAGAAAACGTCTGTAAGTGGGTAAGTTACTGGCTGAGGGATAGAAAACAGAGGGTGGTTATTAATGGTACACACTCAGATTGGGTCACTGTCACTAGTGGGGTACCTCAGGGGTCAGTATTGGGCCCTATTCTCTTCAATATATTTATTAATGATCTCGTAGAAGGCTTGCATAGTAAAGTATCAATTTTCGCAGATGACACTAAACTGTGTAAAGTAATTAACACTGAAGAGGACAGTATACTGTATATATACTACAGAGGACAGTATACTGTATATATACTACAGAGGACAGTATACTGTATATATATACTACAGAGGACAGTATACTGTATATATACTACAGAGGACAGTATACTGTATATATATACTACAGAGGACAGTATACTGTATATATACTACAGAGGACAGTATACTGTATATATATACTACAGAGGACAGTATACTGTATATATACTACAGAGGACAGTATACTGTATATACACTACAGAGGACAGTATACTGTATATATACTACAGAGGACAGTATACTACTACAGAGGGATCTGGATAGATTGGAGGCTTGGGCAGATAAGTGGCAGATGAGGTTTAACACTGATAAATGTAAGGTTATGCACATGGGAAGGAATAATGCAAGTCACCCGTACATACTAAATGGAAAAACACTCGGTAACACTGACATGGAAAAGGATCTAGGAATATTAATAAACAGAAAACTAAGCTGTAGAAACCAGTGTCAGGCAGCTGCTGCCAAGGCCAATAAGATAATGGGTTGCATCAAAAGGGGCATAGATGGCGGTGATGAGAACATATTCCTACTACTTTACAAATCGCTAGTCAGACCACACATGGAGTACTGTGTACAGTTCTGGGCTCCTGTAAACAAGGCAGACATAGCAGAGCTGGAGAGGGTCCAGAGGAGGGCAACTAAAGTAATAACTGGAATGGGGCAACTACAGTACCCTGAAAGATTATCAAAATTAGGGTTATTCACTTTAGAAAAAAGACGACTGAGGGGAGATCTAATTACTATGTATAAATATATCAGGGGTCAGTACAGAGATCTCTCCCATCATCTATTTATCCCCAGGACTGTGACTGTGACGAGGGGACATCCTCTGCGTCTGGAGGAAAGAAGGTTTGTACACAAACATAGAAGAGGATTCTTTACGGTAAGAGCAGTGAGACTATGGAACTCTCTGCCTGAGAAGGTGGTGATGGTGAGTACAATACAGGAATTCAAGAGGGGCCTGGATGTATTTCTGGAGTGTAATAATATTACAGGCTATAGCTACTAGAGAGGGGTCGTTGATCCAGGGATTTATTCTGATGCCTGATTGGAGTCGGGAAGGAATTTTTTATTCCCCTAAAGTGGGGAAAATTGGCTTCTACCTCACAGTTTTTTTTTTTTGCCTTCCTCTGGATCAACTTGTAGGATGACAGGCCGAACTGGATGGACAAATGTCTTTTTTCGGCCTTATGTACTATGTTACTATGTTACTAACCCGTCGACAGCCGCCTTTCGGATCCAGCCTCAGGGAATGCCTAGACCGACAGGTTTCCGACTACATCAGGTTAAGGGCCGATGTGGATGCTCTGAGAAGCAAGGAACCTCTTGACTACTTGGTGTGCAGGCTTGACATGTGGCCAGAGTTGGCACAATTTGCCATGGAACTCTTGGCTTGCCCCTCGTCGAGTGTTCTGTACGAAAGGACGTTCAGCGCAGCAGGGGGGATCGTGACCAACAAGCGCACCCGCATAGCTCATGACAGTGTGGACTACCTCACATTTTTAAAAATGAATGAGGCATGGATCTCTGAGAATTTCAACACCTGTGATCACCACGTGTAATTGAATTTCCTCATGCCAGCCCAAACATATCTGCCACCACCCAGAACAAAGAATGGTCCTTGCCTTATGCATATACAG
The DNA here is from genome assembly GCF_905171765.1 of Bufo bufo. Lineage (NCBI taxonomy): Eukaryota > Metazoa > Chordata > Amphibia > Anura > Bufonidae > Bufo > Bufo bufo. The sequence goes on from NC_053389.1 coordinate 829,918,240, forward strand.
CGGCATAAAAGGCCTGTTATGTCAGGTGAATGTCTAATGTTTGGGGCCTGTACTGGCCAACAGTTAAATTTTTATCCTGTGACCGCCTAATGTACCTCCAGCCACAGAATCCAAAGTTCTTTGCTGTCAGGTGAATGCCTATTGCCTAATTTTTGGGGCCTGTACTGGCCGACAGTTAAATTTTTTATCTTTAGCCACATAATCACACCCCTGTCTCACTCCTCTGCCTCTCATTATGGTGGCGTATGAACCACATTCTCCATAAGGACCCTCTAATGTCACAGGGTCATGTGACTGTGCCCCCCACCGCGTACTGTGCCCCCCACCCCGAACAGTGCCCCCTTATACCATGTATTGTGCCCTCTTACCACACCCTGTGCAGTGCCCCTAGTCATTCCCTGTACTGTGCCCTCTTATACTCTTTTATCCAGTCACGGTATGGCAGTGTTATCCGGTCACTGTGCAGAGGTGTTATCCGGTCACTGTATGGCGGTGGTATCCAATAACTGGATGGCCATAACTGTATCCCTTTCCCTGCCCATGCCATCCTTTTTTAACCTCCTAAGGACTTGGCCATTTTTTGCAAATCTGACCAGTGTCACTTTAAGTGCTGATAACTTTAAAAACCTTAGAATTATCCAGGCCATTCTGAGATTGTTTTTCGTCACATATTGTACTTGATGACACTGTTAAAATGAAGTAAAATAAATATAATTTATATTTATAAAAAAATACCAAATTTACCAAAAATTTGTAAAAATAATTGCACATTTCAAAGTTTCAATTTCTCTACTTCTATAATACATAGTAATACCTTCAAAAATAGTTATTACTTTACATTACCAATATGTCTACTTCATTTTGGATCATTTTGGGATGATATTTTATTTTTTGGGGATGTTACAAGGCTTAGAAGTTTAGAAGCAAATCTTGAAATTTTTCTGAAATTTTCAAAAACCCAATTTTTAGGGACCAGTTCAGGTCTGAAGTCACTTTGCGATGCTTACATAATAGAAACCACCCAAAAATGACCCCATTCTATAAACTACACCCCTCAAGTTATTCAAAACTGATTTTGCAAACGTCGTTTACCCGTTAGGTGTTCCACAAGAATAAATGGAAAATAGAGATACAATTTCAAAATGTAAATTTTTTATTGCAGATTTTCCATTTTTTTTTCCAGTTACAAAGCCAGGGTTAACAGCCTAACCAAACTCAATATTTATGGCCCTGATTCTGTAGTTTACAGAAACACCCCATATGTGGTCGTAAACCGCTGTACGGGCACACGGCAGGGCGCAGAAGGAAAAGAATGCCATACGGTTTTTGGAAGGCAGGTTTTGCCGGACTGTTTTTTTTGACACCATGTCCCATTTGAAGCCCCCCTGATGCACCCCTAGAGTAGAAATTCCATAAAAGTGACCCCATCTAAGAAACTACACCCCTCAAGGTATTCAAAATTGATTTTCCATAGTCTGAGAGCCATAATTTTTTCAGTTTTTGGGCGATTACCTTGGGTAGGGTATGATTTTTGCGGGATGAGATGATGGTTTTATTTGCAGTATTTTGGGGTGCGTGTGACTTTTTGTTCACTTGCTATTACACTTTTTGTGATGTAAGGTGACAAAAAATGGCTTATTTAGCACAGGTTTTTTTTTTTACGGTGTTCATCTCAGGGGTTAGGTCATGTGATATTTTTATATAGCCGGTCGATACGGACGCGGCGATACCTAATATATATACTTTTTTTTATTTATGTAAGTTTTACACAACAGCTTTTTTAAAACCAAAAAAATGATGTTTTAGTGTCTCCATATTCTGAGCCATAGTTTTTTTTATTTTTTGGGAGATTGTCTTAGGTAGGGGCTTATTTTTTGCGGGATGAGGTGACGGTTAGATTGGTACTATTTTGGTGGGCAAACACCTTTTTGATCACTTGCTGTTGTTCTTTTTGTGATGTAAGGTGACAATTTTTTTTTTATTTAGCACAGTTTTTATTTTTTATTTTTTACGGTGTTCATCTGAGGGGTTAGGTCATGTGATATAGAGCCAGTCGATACGGACACGGCGATACCTAATATGTATAATTTTTTTTTTATTCCCTATTTTTTACCAATTTTTTTTAACTTTATTTGGGGAAAATGACGTTTTTTTTGTTTATTTTTACTTGAATCTTTAATTTTTTGGGGGGGAAAACTTTATTTTTCAACTTTTTTTTCACTGAATTTTTTGTCCCACTTTAGGACTTGAACTTTTCGGGGTCTAATCCCTTTTACAATGCATTCCAATACTTTTGTATTGGAATGCATTGGCTGTATGAGTAATACTGTGAGTATTACTCATACAGCTTCCGGCCTGTGAGATCCAGGGGGCTGGATCTCACAGGCACGTCACAGGAAGGCAGCGGCGATGCCTCAGGAAGGCATTGCGCTGCCTTCCATGCCATCGGGTCCCCCCTACAGCCGCATGGGGACCTGATGGCACCGCCGATCGCCGCCGCAAACCTCAGGTAAAGCCGCAAACCGCAGGTCTGAATTGACCCGATACATGACCCCCCCGGCATTGTGACAGGATGCCCGCTGAATGATTTTAGCGGACATCCTAGTCCTATTAACCCCCGCCGCAATCTAGTTTTAAAGTTATGACGTACTGGTACATTATGGGTCCTTAAGTACTCGGGAAACATGCCGTACCAGTACGTCATAAGTCCTTAAGGGGTTAAACCTGGCATGAGCGGGAAAAATATGCAGATTGTGGTGCTAAGGACTTTTGCGCCACAATCTGTGTCAGAAATACGACTAACATAGATGTATTTCTATATAATAAATGACCACCTTATTGTATTATCATTCGGGGGTAGGGCTAATATCCTTAGTTTATATAGATTCTAGTGTATTATACTGGGCCCTGTATTTCCCAGTAGAAATTGATCCTTGGGAAACACAGTCCTCATCCCTGACCACCAGGACCAGGTAGCGCTCTGTCAGTACATGGCGGCCTCCCCTCTCCGCTGTGTACTGGTGCTTATACTGACACTAGAGCTGGGTTCACATCCATTTAATGTATACCAAAAACGTATGCGTTAACAGATGCCTCAGACTGATGCCGCACAGTGGCGTCCGTTCACCATACAGTTCCATGGCAGGACAAAAACGTGGAGTGCTGCACATTTGTATACATCAAACCTATAGGAAATAACATTTTTCTAGGCTCCAGCAGGGCACATTTTTGAGAGTTCTCCTTTAAGATGCATAAAATTGGAACCTGATTAAAATACATATTTTTTGTGGGAATTTTTGCCATTGACCCCCTCTGGTATGTCACTGTCCATGTTGTGGAACTATTTGTGTACTTCTAGTAAGTGTTTGCTGGCTGCAAATCTGACTTGTAGGTTTTACAGGTTCGCCTGCCATTAAAGTGAATGGGTCGTGAATGGGGCGTTCGCCGGCCAATGTTCGTCCATCACTAGTGCTGAAACGTCTTAATTGGCTCTCCTGTCCCACCTGATGTACAGTATGTGTATGAGGAAGGGACAGATAGTGCAGGGGGAGAAATTTGCAGTTTTTTCTACCAAAAGCTTTTCAAAGACCCCAAAGTCCTTTTAAGGTCTACTGTGTGTGTTTGACAGCAGCAGATAGTTTTATTTTATACCTATTAGTGACATATACTGTACATCATCCGCAGACTGTGTCTTTGATAATCTGGGACCCATCTAGTGTCCATAGTGTGTGGCTTTGTGTAAAAAAATACTGAACTACATAAGAAAACAGTGTCTGTATTACAAATTCTAATAATCTGGGCCTAATCTAGTGTCCATATTCTGTGGGTTTCTGTGACATATACTGTCCTGCATCCGAAAACGGTGTCTTTAGTGGACAGTAAAACAATCTGCGCCACATCTAGTGACAAAACCATTAATATGAAGAAGGTGAGCACCAAGGGACGGGGAAGTGGGTGTCATGCTGATGGTGTACGCAGAGGCCGTGGCCCTGGGTGCAATGAAACTGTGCCTGCTGCCAGTGCACCAGAAAAAATAAACATCCACCGTACCCAGCTACATGTCCAACTTAGCTGGATGGCACAGGACAACACTCTCCAAGTTGGACCAGTGCGAACAGTTGGTCAGTTGGATTGCTGAAGATAATGGTTCCAGTCGGTTAAGCACCACCCTCTCTTCCACCAAGTCCAGTCTCTGTAGCCAACAGTCTGATCAACCGAATCCTCACTCTGATCATCCTTCCTCCCACCATGGAGAGGCTTGCCAAATGAGTGTTCCCACACTCTTTCCAGCGCCACTATTACATTTGACCCTCGCGCCCAGCACGCTTGAAGAGGGACCTGAGATATTGTGCCCTGATTGCCAACCTCTTGAGCATTCACAGTCTCAAGAAGATGACGGTGGTGAACGGCAATCATTCATTCACGAGGCGGATGATGATGAGACACAGTTGTCAATCACTGAGGCTGTGGTTAGGTCAAGTCAGGAGGATGAGCAGAGTGAGGAAGTGGAAGAGGAGGTGGTTGACGATGAGGTCACTGACCAAACATGGGAAGGTGAAAAGCCGAGCGAGAACAGCAGTACAGAGGGGGAGGGATCCGCAACAGGCTGGACGAGGAAGTGGGGTTACAAAAAGTAGGCCGACCCCAAACAGGCCCGCAACTGTTACACCGAGCACCCCCATGCGTAAATCTACCTTTCCAAGGGGTAGGTCTTCTGCAGTATGGCGCTTTTTTGAGGAAAGTGCAGACGACAAAAGAGTGGTAGTTTACAACCTGTGCCATACATAAATGAGCCGGGGCGTGAACACTAGCAACTCACCAGCATGGTCCGCCACATGGCATCCAAGCACCCTAATAATTGGGCCGAACAATCTGGGTCGGTGGGTTACACCACTGCCTCCTCTTCCCCTCTGTTACGCACTGCTGGCCAATGGCCTGTCAAAGGCGCAGGCCCCGATGCCCCTCGGCCTGCACCTGGACCTCTCATTAACAGTCAGCAACAACATCCACTTCCCTGTCCAAGCGCAGTGTCCAAATGTCCATAACACAGGCATTTGAACGCAAGTGCAAATACCCACCCACCCACAGGCCATAGCACTAAATGTGCAACTTACTGGCCCTTGAAATGTTGCCATTTAGGCTTGTGGACACTGAGGCCTTCCGCAGCCTGATGTCGGCGGCCGTCCTTCAGTATGCAGTCCCCATCAGCCACTATAATTCAGAGTGTATCGTGCCCGCCTTACACCAGCATGTGTCCCAGAACATCACCGTGCCCTGACCAACACAGTTACTGGGAAGGTCCACTTCACCACGGACACATGGACAAGTGCTGGTGGCCAGGGACGCTACATTTCCCTAACCGCAGTGAGTCGTACCCTGGAATGGCACAGGGAGTGAGTCGTACCCTGGAATGGCACAGGTGCTACCCACGCCCAGGATTGCGGGCCCTACGTCCATCAGGGTCTCTGCCAGTAGCTATGTTACTGGCTCCAACCCCCACTTCTCCTCTGCCGCCTCCTCCTCCACTTCCACCTCCAGCAGCAGTCAGCCATCAGTCGCTAGCTGGAAGCAGTATAGCACTGCTGTGGGTTAGCGTAAACAGGCCGTGCTGAAGCTGATCTGCTTAGGGGACAAACAGCACACCGCCGCAGAGCTGTGGCAGGGTATAAGGGACCAGACCGAGATGTGGCTCTCGGCACTCAACCTACAACCAGGCATGGTTGTGTCTGACAATGGCCGTAACTTGGTGGCCCTTTGGAGCTCGGCAACCTGACACACATCTCATGCCTAGCCTACGTCTTAAACTTAGTGTTTAGCAGTTTATCAAAACCTACCCCAATTTTCCAGAGCTACTAGTGAAGGCGCGCCGCATGTGTGCCTATTTTCGAAAGTCATCCACAGCTTCAGCCGGTCTGTCAACGCTGCATCAGCGCTTGCGGCTTCTAGCTCACCGACTGTTGTGCAACGTGTGCACGCGCTGGAACTCTACGTTCTACATGTTGGCCAGGCTTTGTGAGCAGCAGAGAGCAGCTGCAACATGATCGTCACCTTTCGAGTCAACTGCCACTATTCACAAGTGATGAGTGGGCATTGATGTCAGACCACTGTGAGGTTTAAAAACACTTTGAAGACTCCACACAGATGGTTAGTGGCGATAACGCTATTATCATCGTAACCATCCCACTGCTGTGTCTACTCAAATGATCGCTGCTCACAATTAAGGACGACACTCTGAATGTGGCAGACGAGGAAATGGGGGAGGACATTACACAGGGTGATAGCCAGACATCCCACAGTTTGTCTTCTCAGCGCGAATTGGACCATGAAGAGTTGGAGGAGGAGGAGGAGGAGCTGGATACAGTTGCCTCCGCTCCAGAGGGTAGTACCAATGGAACTTTAATTCCATCTGTTCAGCGTGGATGGGCAGAAGAGGAGGAGGAGGATGAGGAGATGTAGAGTCATCCTGATGTCGACATCTACGTCTTGCCTGTTGGTACCCTAGCACACATGGCTGACTTCATGTTAGGCTGCCTTTCCCGCGACCCTCGCATTATACAAATTTTAGATAACACAGATTACTGGGTGTTTACCCTTCTCCACCCCCGCTACAAAGAGAACTTCTCATCTCTAATTCCTGTGGTGGAGAGGACGAGTACAACGGTGCAATACTAGAAGGTACTTGCTGAGAGATTGATCCAAAATTTTCCATCTAACAAGGCGGCCGGCAGAGTCCGTACTTCCTTAGGCAACCGGGGAAGGGAGACAATGGGAACATACAGCAGTTCCAACAAAGGCAGGACAATACTCTCTAAGGCATGGGACACTTTCATGACACCCCACCAGCAACCTCACTCTGAAGCGTGGCCTAGTGGTACAAGGAGGGAAAAGTTTTGGAAGATGGTGAAGGAATACAAAGCAGACCGTGTCAGTGTCCAAAATGATTCCTCAGTGCCTTACAACTACTGGGTGTCCAAGCTGGACACGTGGCACGAACTTGCTCTCTACACCTTGAAGGTGCTGGCCTGCCTTGCCACCAGCGTTTTGTCTGAGCGTGTATTTAGTGCTGCTGGTGGCATTATAACAGATAAGCGTATCCGCTTGTCCACTGGCAATACTGAGAGATTGACTCAGATAAAAATGAACAAGGCCTGTATTGCCCCTGACTAGAGTTGAGCGAACACCTGTATGTTCGGGTTCGAGAAGTTTGGCCGAACTTCCCGAAAATGTTCGGGTTCGGGATCCGAACTCGACCCGAACTTCGCCCCAAACCCAAACCCCATTGAAGTCAATGGGGACCCAAACTTTTCGGCACTAAAAAGGCTGTAAAATAGCCCAGGAAAGGGCTAGAGGGCTGCAAAAGGCAGCAAAATGTAGGTAAATCCCCTGCAAACAAATGTGGATAGGGAAATGAATTAAAATAAAGATAGAATAAATAAAAATTAACCAATATCAATTGGAGAGAGGTCCCATTGCAGAGAATCAGGCTTCACGTCACCCACCGCTGGAACAGGCCACTGTCAGATATTTAGGCCCCGGCACCCAGACAGAGGAGAGGTTCATTCAACTTTGGGTTGCCCCGCAATATAATGGTAAAATTAAAAAAAGAGGATTGAATTAAGTGCCCTGGAGTACAAGAATATATTGTTAAGGGGATGTAGTTATAAATGTCTAATCTGCACAAGGGCTGGACAGGTCCTGTGGGATCCATGCCTGGTTAATTTTTATGAACGTCAGCTTTTCCACATTGGCTGTAGACAGGCGGCTGCGTTTGTCTGTAATGACGCCCCCCTGCCGTGCTGAATACACGTTCAGACAAAACGCTGGCCGCCAGGCAGGCCAGCACCTCCAAGGCATAAAAGGCTAGCTCTGGCCACGTGGACAATTTGGAGACCCAGAAGTTGAATGGGGCCGAACCATCAGTCAGTACGTGGAGGGCTGTGCACACGTACTGTTCCACCATGTTAGTGAAATGCTGCCTCCTGCTAACACGTTCCGTATCAGTTGGTGGTGCAGTTAGCTGTGGCGTGGTGACAAAACTTTTCCACATCTCTGCCATGCTAACCCTGCCCTCAGAGGAGCTGGCCGTGACACAGCTGCATTCGCGACCTCTTGCTCCTCCTCTGCCTTCGCCTTGGGCTTCCACTGGTTCCCCTGTGACATTTGGGAATGCTCTCAGTAGCGCGTCTACCAACGTGCGCTTGTACTCGCGCATCTTCCTATCACGCTCCAGTGTAGGAAGTAAGGTGGGAACATTGTCTTTGTACCGGGGATCCAGCAGGGTGGCAACCCAATAGTCCACACACGTTAAAATTTGGGCAACTCTGCTGTCGTTGTGCAGGCACTGTAGCATGTAGTCGCTCATGTGTGCCAGGCTGCCCAGAGGTAAGGACAAGCTGTGGGAGGCGTATCGTCATCGTCCTGCGTTTCCCCCAAGCCACGCACCAGTGATAGGCCCGAGCTGCGTTGGGTGCCACCCCGCTGTGAACATGCTTCATCCTCGTCCTCCTCCTCCTCGTCCTCCTCGTCCTCCAGTAGTGGGCCCTGTCTGGCCACATTTGTACCTGGCCTCTGCTGTTGCAAAAAACCTCCCTCTGAGTCACTTCTAGGAGACTGGCCTGAAAGTGCTAAAAATGACCCCTCTTCCTCCTCCTCCTCCTCCTGGGCCACCTCCTCTTCCATCATCGCCCTAAGTGTTTTCTCAAAGAGACATAGAAGTGGTATTGTAACGCTGATAACGGCGTCATCGCCACTGGCCATGTTGGTGGAGTACTCGAAACAGCGCAACAGGGCACACAGGTCTCGCATGGAGGCCCAGTCATTGGTGGTGAAGTGGTGCTGTTCCGCAGTGCGACTGACCCGTGCGTGCTGCAGCTGAAACTCCACTATGGCCTGCTGCTGCTCGCACAGTCTGTCCAGCATGTGCAAGAAGGAGTTCCACCTGGTGGGCACGTCGCATATGAGTCGGTGAGCGGGAAGGCCGAAGTTACGCTGTAGCGCAGACAGGCGTGCAGCGGAAGGATGTGAACGCTGGAAGCACGACAGACGGCCCGCACTTTATGCAGCAGCTCTGACATGTCGGGGTAGTTGTGAATGAACTTCTGCACCACCAAATTCAGCACATGCGCCAGGCAAGGGATGTGCGTCAAACCGGCTAGTCCTAGAGCTGCAACGAGATTTCGACCATTATCGCACTCCACCAGGCCGGGCTTGAGGCTCACCGGCAGCAACCACTCGTCGGTCTGTTGTTCTATACCCCGCCACAACTCCTGCGCGGTGTGGGGCCTGTCCCCCAAACATATGAGTTTCAGAATGGCCTGCTGACGTTTACCCCGGGCTATGCTGAAGTTGGTGGTGAAGGTGTGTGGCTGACTGGAAGAGCAGGTGGAAGAAGAGGAGGAGGAAGTGGAGTAGGAGTAGGAGGCTACAGGAGGCAAAGAATGTTGCCCTGCGATCCTTGGCGGCAGAAGGACGTGCGCCAAAGAGCTCTCCGCCTGGGGCCCAGCCACCACTACATTTACCCAGTGTGCAGTTAGGGAGATATAGCGTCCCTGGCCGTGCTTACTGGTCCACGTATCTGTGGTTAGGTGGACCTTGCCACAGATGGCGTTGCGCAGTGCACACTTGATTTTATCGGATACTTGGTTGTGCAGGGAAGGCACGGCTCTCTTGGAGAAGTAGTGGCGGCTGGGAACAACATACTGTGGGACAGCAAGCGACATGAGCTGTTTGAAGCTGTCTGTGTCCACCAGCCTGAATGACAGCATTTCATAGGCCAGTAGTTTAGAAATGCTGGCATTCAGGGCCAGGGATCGAGGGTGGTTAGGTGGGAATTTGCGCTTTCTCTCAAATGTTTGTGAGATGGAGAGCTGAACACTGCCGTGTGACATGGTGGTGGTGTTGGTGGTACATCCTCTGTTTGCTGGGCGGCAGGTGCCAACGTTCCTCCAGAGGTGGAGGAAGAGGCCGAGGCAGCAGCAGAAGAGGTAGCAGGGGGAGCCTGAGTGGATTCCTTGTTTTTAAGGTGTTTACTCCACTGCATGCTTCATGCTTTGCATGCAGGTGCCTGGTCATGCAGGTTGTGCTAAGGTTCAGAACGTTAATGCCTCGCTTCAGGCTCTGATGGCACAGCGTGCAAACCACTCGGGTCTTGTCATCGTCACATTGTTTGAAGAACTGCCACGCCAGGGAACTCCTTGAAGCTGCCTTTGGGGTGCTTGGTCCCAGGTGGCGGTGTCCAGTAGCAGGCGAACTCTCTTGGCGGCGGGTGTTCTGATTTTGCCCACTGCTCCCTCTTTTGCTACGCTGTTGGCTCGGTCTCACCACTGCCTCTTCCTCCGAACTGTGAAAGTCAGTGGCACGACCTTCATTCCATGTGGGGTCTAGGACCTCATCGTCCCCTGCATCGTCTTCCACCCTGTCTTCCTCCATGACCTCCTGTTCAGTCTGCACACTGCAGAAAGACGCAGCAGTTGGCACCTGTGTTTCATCATCATCAGAGTCGTGCTGAGCTGGTATTCCCATGTCCTCATCATCAGAAAACATAAGTGGTTGTACGTTAGTGCATTCTATGTCTTCCACCGCTGGGGAAGGGCTAGGTGGATGCCCTTGGGAAACCCTACCAGC